>NC_088715.1:440000-591931 GCF_963576615.1 Watersipora subatra
AACTTTTTATTCATTTTAAGCTTCTACATACATCTGCGCTCGATGTTTACATATTCAGTGCTGCTGCTTGATGCTGCCAGCCATATTTTAAAATCAGAGCAAACCATGAACTGAAGACTAAGTTTACCCTGACTGCCACTGTAACAGCGTATTTCTATAAAATTCTCATAGTTCAAGTCTAATCTGCCCCTTTGGTTGATTACAGTCTCCAATATGACAGCTGGCATCAAAAAGGTCTTGCTATTATACGGTTTTTTACATTCAGGAGGTATGTGCTCTTCTATGTTCGAATAATCTGATTGTTCAGCCTCATTAACTAACAGATGGAATAGAACAATTATGGTGCAACAATATATATCATAAATTAGGGATACTTGATTATCTATCGCATAAACTTGCACATGTCTGTAAATTGGGAGTTACACTCTCCATATGCATCTCAATCTAATGATTAGGAAATGATAAATTAGTGACTCCAATAAGAGCATTTGTCATATTCATCTGCCATGAATTTTCTATAACAAGCATTTCATTATCATAGCATTTAAGTATTACCTATTTACAGAGATTTCATATCATTGTTAATATTTACAGTAATAATTCAACTTACGCGTGCTCCAACGTACGAGAAACTTGAGGTACGAGCCAGCTTTTAAGCAAGTTTTAGCACTAACATACGAGCCATGTTTGAGATACGACCACGTGTGTTAGTTGTCAAGTATGTCCGAGGTGTTTTCAGACAATAGCATCAATCTGTATATTTCAACTGCTCAGGTTATACTTTTGTACCGCATTTTTGTGCGCGCTTTCAGTGCAGAATTATGTGAATTAAAAGTACTGTGCGTAGACCGAAAGTTGCCAGTAAAATGAAAAATAATGTAAAGAAAAAGCAAATAATAACAATTGATATTAAACAGGAAATTATTGAAAAATATGCGAAATGTGTCAAACAGAATCATTATCAAAATTATTTATTTTATTCTATTATCAAACAGAAGGATTATATTCAGGGTATTTAGCTCGCAAAAGGACTAACCATAGTTTCTAAACAGCGCATAAATTTTCACGACCGCTGATGGAGAGACTGCTCAGGCATTGGATAAAATATAAACAATCGGCCGGTGACAGCGTAACTGAAACGATGCTATGTGAAAAGGCCAGTGCTATCTATCAAAACTATAAAAATAGACATTCCGACGAGTTGGCTAGTGGTCGTGCATTAAACCTTTGTGACGACACCTGTGTTCGTCCTAATCGCAACATGTTGAAAGAGCGACAAAGGCAAACGTCCTTAGATAGAATCATCTTAAAACTGCCGGCTGGTCGTGAAAGCGAAACAAAGGAAAAATTAGCTAACCAGCAAGAAACTTCAAACTATGATTGCCGAAGGAATTTTAATTATGTTAAGTTAAAAATGAAAGTTTGCTTTTAGATTTGCTTCCAAGTTTGTCTTTTAAGACTTTGATAAAATCTAAATTTATCAAATTCAACTGTTGTAATGAAGGATAACTTATGTATCTCCCTATCTGGCAAATGCTGCTAGCTGCTATTGTATGTATTTAATTTTACCTTTTAATTAATCACATTTCCTTGCATTAATTTTTATTTGTTGCTTTTTGAAAGCATGTAGTAAGTTAGGGCAATAACCAACATGTTCTTTATGTTACAATATCTTGTTTTGAGTGTTTTATTTGCATTTTTTAGAGTATGGAAACCAATCAATATATATTTTATTGTTCTATATATAAATAAATTGCACCAACATGCGAGTAAATTGACATATGACCTCAGTCTCGGAACGCATTAAGCTCGTAAGTCGAAATGTGACTGTAGTTTTAAAAAGATGTTTACTTATTTACCACCCACAAGACTTGCTTATCTCAGCTCATCATGTACCCTGATCATTACAACTAGCCACCATCTTTCTTGTGTAGCCTTCATGTTACATTGTGTGCTGTTCCCTTCCCAGTTACTTGCTAATTCTGGCAGTTATAGTGTCGTGCCAGATAGGTTAGTGGTTGGCTCCGGTTTCAGCATCCCAGTACTTCCGTAAGAGAATTCATAGTACATGTCATGTCCACTAGAAAACAAGAGTAAGAAAAGTTTTGACTTTTTTTAGAATTTTTCGCTCCAAAGAATCTTCCTGGTTTTAAATTTAATTTTTCACCTTGTGTATTAAAATATATTCCCATAAAACCTCTTACTGAACGCCATGGCGCTCTATTTTTCTACCCTTTTTACAGTGGTGGTCAATTGGAGGCTGCATTCAAATAGAGGCAGGCATTGTATTTTTTTGAATGGCTCGTCAGAACTCTCGAAAAATAAATTTAGCCTTATTCCAGGCGGAGCGAAACATATATATTATCATTATTAAACATAATCGTATTGTTTACCTTAATAACGATTTTTATTATTGTTAGCGATTAATTATCAATACTGTATAATGGACTCTTTTCTACTGATCACTTGATATTATGGGTTCATAAAGGTCAAAGAAAGTCAGTGACAGTCAAATAGAGGTGGTATTCAAATGTAGGTAGCGTTCAGAGGTTTTACGGTATATCAGATTTGAATTGTTATAAGTAGAGTGTTATTTTAGGATATCAAAGTACTTTTATGTGTTGCTAGTCAAAGCATCTAGAGATGTTAACAAAATGATATCTCACTATTTTTTGTCTCCCTTTTAATATCTTCTTGTTCATCAATAGAAATAGAGCCATACCTCAACATACGAGCCTAATTAGTTCTGGAACTTAGTTCCCATTTCAATTCTCATATCTCAAAACAATTTTTCTTATGTACTTAATAAATAGGAATTAATTGGTTCCTTCCAGTAGAATAAAGAAGCTAAAGTGGATATTACAATGGAAATGTGTTTTTTCATTGGTCTAATTCTCTACCTGCAGTCACAAAATAACAGGTAACATATCTAATGATTATGGTATGCAATAAAACAACATCTTTATATCCAGTACTGTATAGAGTTCTCACCTTTGAGACAGACAGTAGAGGCTAGCAGTGGTTTAGGAAATACTTGACTACAACTCATTCTGAACACTACACTTTTGTTACGCTACGCAACAGTAAAGAAACTTTACATTTAACTTAAATTAATTTAGCTGACTACGCATATAATTATAAATAAGTTTTTTATTTAAAAGTAAACCTTTTCGAATTTGGTCTTAGTTTTCCTTTTTTATCTTTTTCGATTAAGATAATTTTGCTTCACCTTTCGACTCTTTATCACTTTCGCTCATAGCTAGCCTTCTTTATCATTTTTATCCGCCGAGAAAGAATGAGCCATGCTGTTCTCGTAAGCATTGAAACTGTCTCGTATGCTAGTATCTCTAATTTCTCTCATATCTCAAGGCATGTATTGGCTCAGAATTCATCTCGTATCTCAAACTTCTTACCAGTTGGAACGCTCTTTTGTCGAGGCATACAGCGTTTCTTTGGTTCATTTTACAAAGGAAAAGAGGGGATGTTCACATGAAATCAATATTGCTATTTAAGAATATTTTTGTACTATAATATATTACTAAATAGATTACAAAAATGCTGTCATCACTGGCAGGTTTCATTGCTGATTTTTTAACCCAGTTTGACAATGAGTGTTAGATAACTTAATTTCTGTGGTGATTGTCACAAAATGAAGAGGTGAGGGTCAGCAATATAGTAGCTCTGTGAGATTTTGAAGTTTTGCTTACAAGCTATATTATGTGACAGACAATCTGGTGAATGCCAGCTGGTCACATTGGTTGATTGCTCTCTTCATTTCCATTCACTGCTTTAAAATAGCTTAACTTGGGTGGTCTCTTCTTGTGTGGCAATAGCTAAAAACTGTCAGTTTGAGTTCAACAATAGAGGATAGTAGGTGGGCCTTGAGTGTGATGCAGAGGGCTAGAGTTCAACTCTATGCTGAGACTCTCAGTAAGACATAATAGTAACAAGTAATAATAGTAATTATAATGTTAATAATAGTAAAGTTTATGTTATTTCATAGCTATCAACTATAACTAGTAATATATTAATAATACTTTGTTTATACCTCTGTTTCTTTTAATTTCTATACAAATAGAGAAGTGGTATCACATGTTTTAATTCCGTCCCGCATCACACCTGTATTATTTATTAACAATTTTGTGTGTTTATATGGAATTCTTATGTAAGGCGCATCATGACGAGTAACAATCATGCTAATTCTTCCAGGACAGTTCCATCTTATTTTACAATTTCAGTTCAACGTAATATAAAGTTTGATATCATCAAGAATTTTATTACTCTTCGATAACTATCTGAGGATTAGATACAACCAACTAAAGGTTGACAATGTACGCTCACTATACATGGATCTTATTCTGTACTTTGCTCGTATGAACCTATGTCATCTGCGGAGGAACCTTTGCTGAATGACAGTGCAAGTTGACTTGGAGGGTATGTCAGAGGATATTCAGTTTATAATTTAGAATTGTTTACTATTAAAATTACAGCGAAATCTCTATTTGAATGACATTGCATTCTATTTTTAACCTTTCCCCTATTTATAATAGCAGTCGAATAGAAGGTGGTGTTGTATTTTGCATATAGCTCATCTGAATTTAGGAAGCTAAGTTTGGCCATTTTACAGGCGAAGTCAGTGTCTTAACCCTTAATGTCATCAACTTTTTTAAAGTAATAAGTCAGCTAACTTGTTGAGGATTTCTAAATAACAAGCATGGGAAGCCGAGTAATATCTCTACCAGTTGATATATATTGTTTACAGTTAACCCGTGAAGATACGTATGGCATGTGATTCTGCTTGCCCTGCCTTGCAATTTGTTAGTGGTCTGAATTTTTTTTATTTTGTACCGAGTTTGGAGGTATATTACAGTTTGCAATCAAAACTGACATTTACATGCAATAGAAGAGGAGTTATGAGGGTCGATCCATTGCAATCCACGTTAGGGTAACCACAAGGATGCTATTAAATAAACTATTAAACAATATACACTATAAATCTTGAGTTTTACAAGCTTCATAGTAATAATTCATCAGATGTTACAAATGTTAACATTCACGAACAAGTGACATAATAAAACCATACTTACTACCTGCAGACTAGTTAAGATTTTTGAAACTGAATAGTTGCTCGTTAGCTTCACCAATTGTGTTCTGTTTGTTGCATTTGATACAACAAACATTTTCTGGCTATTCGATATCTTCCATGTTTGTTGACATTTACTCTTGTTCTGCGCCGCTGAATTAAACACTATTAGCATCCAAACACTTTTTTGAGCAGAGCAAAACACCTACGTGTTGCATTTCCCGCAATTGATAAACCTATAGCGGCATCGCTAAGCACAACTTTAAGACTAAAACTAGTCGCTCACATACCATCTTATTTGTAAACCGTTTTATACATGCATCAAAGTATCAAGACCGCGTCAAACAAAGGAACTACTATTATTCTGATAGTTAATAATTATTTCTATGGTGTTGATTTCAAAGTTAATTATAAATATTTGTTATTAATGGAACCGAGTCATCATTAGGACAATTTTGAGAACAATTTTCTGCTGGTCACTCGCCATTATGGGTTTGTAAAGTTTTAAAAGAATGTCAAAGTGATGTTCAACTAGAGGTAGTGTTTATTTAAAGGTTTTACAGCGAGTTAAAATAAATTGAATAGAAATTATCAACTGCTTTTTGATTGCAGCAGAAAATACCAAACTTTGTCTTTAGAAAAGTTGTAAAAATACTTAAATAATGTTCACTTACTGCTAGCTTGCCTTGTCACATAATAAACTGACCAAAGATAAAATATCTAATTTTATTGATTTGAGCTGGCGTACCTTATCACAACTATGGCCACATTTTGCATTGGGCAGACCAATCCTTATTTCAAGCAAAACTTCATGTGTCTTTGAAAAGTGTAACAAGCTTTCAAGCATCCTGGACCTCAATGCTGTTTATTATCTGCCCTTAAACTAATTGTTTGGTATTTGGGAATTTATCTGAGAAACAGTAGCCTTAATTAGTCGACCTTGTCTAGCACCTGTCACTAGCTATCTTACTATGTGTGATATTGGTTAGCAAGTGTCTATAAGTTATGCCCTGTTGTTGCTAGCTGAGTGTGAGTGGCTGATATGCTGGGATATTTAACATACATGTACTTACTTAAGTCTTTAAATATTTTCATTAACTATCTACTATTTGTGATTGATTATTACTAAAATGTAATATAAACATTGTAATTAGTACCTACATGTTAATCAAAAACGGATATTTATCTTGAGTTCTATTTAATTGTAGCAACACTGATTGTATAAAGATTTATTTTATAAAAAATTGCTATTTGTCACATTACTGCCAGTGGTCACAATTTGAATATTTATATTGCCCGAGGCCATTCTGTTACTAGTAAAAGTAACATTATGTTTGTTATTTTATTATATGAAATTTAAAATATTCAGGTAAAGTTTATTATCAAACTGGCTAATAATAATTTTTGCCGATATTTCAAGTGCATTTTTAGTCATTTCAAGCAGATATACTTCACTTTAAATAATGAACAACAAGTGAAACCAGCAATTTAAAAGTCTGTATAACCAGCCAATCGTGAAGCTGCAGTAACCACTAGCTTCTGTTCCTTTATTCAATATCTGATAAATTCATCATGAATCACTGTTTGAGTTACTCTTATTCAGCTCAGCCAATCAGGAGACAGATAACATTATTATAACCAGCTACAAGCTATAAAGAAGCCTGTAGTAGTCAGAGCAGGTGACAAACAGAATAGCAACATGTAAGTATAACTTCTATATTATATTAGCATCTGTTGATATTGTACTTACTGGGAATAATTAATTAGATGAGGAGAGACACTGAGTCAGTGTGAATATAATATAACTCTGACCTCATGAGGCTATCACTCTCTACCCTGAGGAGACTCATAGAGTCTGTCATGTAGTGAGGTTAAGTTAAGGTCAGGAGGCTCTGGTCTCATTTCTCAGTCATAATCAGACTAGCAAATACTTCCTACTGCAGATATTTCATGTTTCTCAGCTCTGCCAGAGTCTGACATCCCTGGACTTATTTTTATACTCTGTAAATATCCAGGGTTCACCTGCAGCCACTCTGTTATGGTTGGCAGCTTTCCAACTCCGCAGTTGAGTCACATTTTGTACCCATTTCTCTATCATATTTTACTGTATGCAGCAGCTAATAGAGTGCAGTACATATGTTACAGTTAAACATGGAAGGACTGCTGAAGAGTTATGTGAGAGATAGAAAGATAGAGATTAGTGCTTTGAGGGCAGCCTTAGAGTCAGTCCAACCAGCTGAGCTACTGAGGTTACTGATTACTATCAAGCATGACTCATACACAGCTATCTTGGTAGCAGTAGAGGGAGCTCACACAGAAATATGTCGTCTGCTTCTCTCACCAATCAGAAGAACAGCAGACGAGTTGCTCTGGATGAAAAGGAAGGATGGAGATACAGTACTACACATTGCTGCAAGGAGGGAAGACAGTGAGTGTGTAGAGTTACTGATAGACACAGTGAGTGATGAGAAGAAGTACAAGTTTGTAGCTGAAAAGAGTGGATACAGAGGTTACACAACTATAGAACTGGCTGCATGGTATGGAAGTAGCAAGTGTTTAGAGTCTCTCCTCTACAACTTCTCCTCACTACATAGAGACTCCCTATTAAACATACAGAATAACCTCGACACTCCACTACACTGTGCAGCATACAGTAGAGAGACAACTGCTCTGAAGGTCATGTTAGGATCCGTGTCTCTAGTGACTGCCTCTTCACTCCTCAACATAAAGAATAAACAGAACAGGACTCCATTGGAGGAAGCTGAGTTTGAAAGAAAGAAGGAATCATCAGAGCTGTTAAAGAGATGGGAGAAGCAGCCAGTAGTAGAAGGTAGGATTGTTATAGAGTGTGATACCAGCTACTCACTTGAACTGTTCTACTGCTAAACTCTTCAGTCTCAGCAACTTTCCACTGAAAATCTAAACTCAATGCTAGTAATTCATTCATTGTATACATTTACTGTTAAACCCTGGGACATGCCCTGGATAATTGCATCTCTATTTTCCTGTAAACTCACTGAGTCTTGCATAGACATAGTGCTGCTTGTCTCCAGCCTCCAGCTGAACAGTTTATAGTCTGAGTATTTAAATTAATATTAATATTCAAAACTGGTAGGATTGAAGTGATGTTAGCAGCTCTTTAAATATCAACTCCTTGTAGCAGACTCAGTAGCTTGACTTTCGTGTTCCACACTATTCTGTCTGTTAATATTTCTGTATTTTGAAATGTCTGAGATGTGAAGAATTTAACACAATAGTAATGATACTATGATTATTGTATGTAGTGGTAGACTAGTGAGTCATTCCTTCAAGCTGAGGTTAAAGGTTAAACATCACACTCCTTTTTATGAATAGCTAATCATCTATGCAGCAGTTTTTAATGGAAACTAGAAAGTATTACTACCATATTTTACACTGCTGTAGATTATCCACAGCATTTTAATTGTTCCTAACATAACATGACTCTGTCCTTTGTCATGTTTAGTAGTAAACTGAATGACAGACTAAAGTACATATTGTAGCAGCTTCTTGCTTTAATATTCAGGCTTTAAATCCATAACAGAAAATAATGTTTGATTTGAAGATTAAAATCACAATAGCTGATTGCTATTGTTATGAACTATAAGACATTGTGTGGTTTCATTTTCTATGGCAGGTGTATGGAACAGTTAGTATGATGTTGAGTTTTGGCTGAATTTCATATTTGCTGGTTCTGCTTAGAGGATTTCTTATAAAATAACATCAAAATTTATTTCTATCAGACACATTCAACCTATCTTCCATTAACAACTGTAGATATGAAATAATGTTTTAGTTTTATTCATCCCACACATTACATATTGTGTTATGTTTGGTTTGGCTGGCAATAACTACAAAGTTTTATAACTTTTTAAAAGATTTCATTTTTCTTGAGCACAAATGGCTTCTGCGCAAAACACTCAATACTACTACAATGCATCTAGTGGCCAGTCGCTATTCAGCCAGGGAAATAAGCTTACTTTTGAATTAGAGTGAGTGTATTGAAACTTCATCAAGCAACCAGCCTGTCGGAATGCATAGGTGTGCATGTTCGCGAAAGTTTTGCCTTGCAAGAAGCTTGATCAAACTTGCAGCGTTTAGCTAGCTGTGCAGTCAAGCTATTATTAGTAGTACGCTGGCCTCGGCTCCTACGAAAAGCACCAAACAGCATGTTTGCCCCACCTGCTTGGAAGTCAGCCAGCCAACCTGTCGCAAGTTTGCGTCAGTCCATGAAACTCATGCTCTTTTGTTTTCAAGTGAAGGCCGATTGCGCAAAATCACTGCTTAGTAAACGACTCTATCCGCACTCCACATAATCTGCCTGCCTACTTGTGCGCAAGATTGCAAGCCTCTCCGCTACTAGATACAATGTACATAGGGTAGAGTATATTTATAGAATGGCTCAAGACTGAGCTCGGCCACTCACACCTGCCAGGCCAGCGTGCTTCTTCCTCTAGGCGCTTGCCTTTGCCTCTAGGCACTTGCCTATGTGACCCACTCACTGCCTCTGAGCTTCTACATATGTCCCTGCTTCTACACCCCTCAGTCTCTGCGCTACCATTTACATTCCTGCCTTCATGCCCAGTCATTCAGTTCCTTCTGTAATTAACAATGCATATGAAAGCCTTGTTAGCATGTAAATGTGCTAAGGTACATCTACTCACCAATGTATTCAACATCTTCTGTCATTGTCAAATATGAGCAATCAAAGTGTTGAATATCCATCAGCAAGTTTTTTTTCACTCTGCTGCAGCTTTGGATGACGCTAGACAACGAATTACAACACTGCAAATAGAAAGTGACCAGAAACTTTCCGCTCTACAGAGAGAAGGCGACCAGAAAGTGTCAGCTCTACAGAGACATACTAAGCAGCAGGCAGAAGGTAACTTCCTATTTAATTGTTTCACTAGTCTATTGTTAGTATAGTACTGAGGGAAAGAAGTTTGTTGCTTATGCAATTGATAATGCATATGAATGCTTTGTTAGCAGGTAAATGTGCAAAGGTACATGTACGCACCAATGTGTCCATTGTCTGCTGGGATTGTCAGGTGTGAGCAATGAAAATGTTGCACATCTATCAGCAAGATATTTTTTCACTATGTTGTAGCATTGGATGACGCTAGACAACGAATTACAACACTGCAAATAGAAAGTGACCATAAAGTATCTGCTCTACAAAGACAAACTCAGCAGCAAGCAGAAGGTAACTTCCTATGTTATTGTTTTACTAGTCTGTGTTTAGTATAGTACTGAGGGAGAGAAGTCCGTTACTTCTGTAATTAACAATGCAGATCAGAGTCAGAGGATCTAGGTCAGAGGTCTATTTACATCCAAGAACAAATATAAGCAGTAGCAGTGTGGCACATGTAACAGGAAGTTTTTTATGCTCACTTTTATAGCATTGGTTGAGGCTAGGCAGCAAGTAACAACGCTACAGGAGGACAGCGAGAGAATTTTGTCATTAGTACAGGAAGAGGCTAGACAGCAGAGAGCAGGTACTTTTATTTTGTATAAGCCCTATAAGGCTATTTACTCTCCACTTCATATTTTGACTATCTAGTATCATTCAATGCTAGTAACCTATAAATTACCTACTAGTATATTTTATACTAGCTGTGGTATTGCTCTGATGGTCTGATTCTATAAGGCTCCAGTTGATCCATCGTTGCTCACTCCTGGTAACTTTATGGGGGTATGTTTATGCTGCTTGAGTTACATAGTATGTGAGAGTTTACTGCATAAGTTCATGGTGTTAGATCAAAATGGTGGCAGTTTGACTTTTAGACTGTTTTAACAGATTGATAGAGGTTTGTCATTGATATATTTCTGCTCATCAGTAAAAGTAACCCTTGTTTATATATTAATTATGATGACGAATGTCTGTTTATTCAGATTTAGCTGCTGCTCAGCGGAGGATGGAACAATTCGCTGCGTATCTACAGACTACTGGTGATACAAATTTAACAGGCAATCAATGTCACCACCCGGATAGTTAACTAGACTGACAATCTACCCAGACAGACACTAAAGATGCCGAGTGTCCTACGTTTTAGCCCAACCAGCCAATGAGCAATGACAAGAGAAATGACCAGCCAGCCCTCAAACCGGAGGGCAGGCTTATAGTAAATAAGGACATGCCGGCCCCACTAGAAGACACGCATTGTCAAAGTGATCACATGATGTTGTTCTTTATATTGTAATACATCCTGCTTGTATTTTATTATTCTTTATTAAATATACTTATTATTTCAACCTTGTCTCTTCATCCATATGCAATGCTCAGTTAGACTTTCTTTAACAACCACAATATATAACTAAATCTCTTCTTTTAAAATTCATAACTTTGCTATATGAAGCAGCAATGGAGTCACATTGATGAACAGGACTAATAGTTTCTAATTGATGAAAATAACTAGTCTCCTGGGTATTCAAATAGCCTTTAGTTTAATAAACCATAAGGAATTTGTTGATGACCTTAGGCTATCTCAAAGAGTGCACCATTAATTATAAGTTACAATACATTGTCTCATACCCAGCAATGTAATGTCTGGTTCCTTATCAATCTAAATAAAACTTATGGGTTATTTCATGAAAAAGTCCACCAGATTAAAATTTACTGTTTATATAATATACAAAGAGCTGACGGCTGTCTCGCCTCCATTAATTGAGTTGAAAGGTGCTCCTTCCTGTCGCCATGATCTGGTGGAATTATTGACACAAATGATAGAGATAAAAAATATTAGTCTCATGGTTTTTGGCATCAGCCGGCATTATGGGTGTTGCAATGCTCAGATAAGACAGTCATTGACGTGGATTGTATACATAAGGAGTCTAAATGTTGAGAGATTTATTTATTAAATGATAAGATATCAGGGGGCGTTGTAGTTAGCATGTGATCTAGTTTACTAGAGCTCTGATGCCAGTCATGACTAGTCCACCTGCCTGGTTCACCCACTTAGCTACATGTCATGGTTGTCACTTTTTATAATACCAGATGAGGAATAAACATTCCTATAACAAAGTTCATAAAAAGGGAAAAGAATCCAACTGACATTTGACCTTTTAGCTAAGCAATTCAAGCTGATTGGTACAGAAAAATTGAATTCACAAACTGGAACTGGTTTGTTATGAATATTGTTCCAAGCCATATTGTGCAACATGTAAAATGCATTCGCTCAACAAGATTTTTGCTACCACAGTGTCATATATTCTGTCAATAAACAGTCTTTAAACAATGTATAACACAGATCAAAGGTTAGCGTAGATGATTGAGATATCTAGCAAATACATACAAGTTGTCTTCATGTTACAGACTTGATCCACAGTGGTTTGGAGTTACGACGTCGTGTTTAGATAGAAAATTGTGAAGTGATAGCATTGTGACAGAAGACCTATGGTAAATACAAATGGTAATTGGAAAGAGAAATACAACGGATGTACACATATAATAATTAAAAATACATCACATCTACCACAATGTACTCTGCAATAGTCTAACATTTGTTTACATGCTTTCACATTAGCAAAAGTTGACTTGAGAAAAAAAATTGATCAGCTCTTTAAAATTCAAAGAACTGGTTAAAAATTTACACAACCTATTTAAAGCCAATAGAGAATAGAGAGAGACCAGGAGAAGAGGTCCATCACAGCGTACATAACCTATACATATACAATACAGTAGCCTTCTACCAAATACAATGTTTATCCATAAAGACTCAAAGGAGAGATTATTTAACTATGGTAGCACTTCATGGCAGGATCTTCAGAAGGTAACACTGTTGCTAAGGGAAGACAACTTCTGTGGCAATTTAAATCTGACATGAAAATACTAATAACAAAATGGTTAATCATGAAAATATACCAATAAGGAAAAATAATAAAAATGAAATTAAGCTAGAGGAACCAGGTAAGGGCTCTGGTAATAAAGGTACAGTAGATGCTCCGGTATTAACGCAAGTTCCAGACAATTTAAAGAATTCATGTGAGGTTTTTTTGCATGGTAGGCCTACTACATAAAATTTTTTAATAATCTAAATAATCAGGCCGGGTGAGTTTTCAATTTCAACTTGAATGTTAACATATCTTGTTGCATTTGCTAGAAAAAGGATGACATGTGTCAAGCGTTACATCTATTATATTTACAACTTCCATGACATTCTAGTTCATTGTGATAGATCGTCAGATGTATCAACAAAAATGGGAATAAGTACCTGCAAAATTGTTTATAAATACTGAATATCGATAGAATGGTGCAGGTGTTACAGTGTCGGTCAAACAATGTGAATGTCACGAGTTGGAGCATCGTCAAAAGTTCTCTGTTATCCCAACCTTGACCCTTGCATACAAATAGACGACAAACAGGTAGTACCTTTTATAATATTAGAAATATTTTGTTGTTTCGGTTTATTGGACACATAAATTATTTGTTATTAGTTTTACTTTGCAAAATAGACTTTGTTGTTTAGAAAAAATAGGCAAATCATTGTTAATGAATATCAAAGATGTGCATTTCCCATGAACTTTTTATAAAATTACGACAGCCTTGGTTCATAAAACCAGTAAAATTTAGCGGTTAAAAAAAGAAAAGTTGTCTATGCAAACTAATAATAGAGCAGTTATGGTGCAGCTTACCAATTAAAAAAGTTAAGTATAGTTTTTTTTCTTTTTGTTTGGCCCAAATGGTTAGTTTGAAAGGCTATTGGAGTAGATTAGCCAATTTACCTGTATTTTACATCCTTATAAATCCCCACATTGTTAACTTTCCTGGAACATATTATTTAAGTCGTAGAAGCGCTTACTGTACTCTGAAGTATTACTACTGTGTTAAACAAAGTACTATTATTAGCCTGAGGCGATTAATCCAATCCATTACAATTCTCCATCACCCGAGACCCGGCCCTCTCATGAAGATGTGGTGAAGATGCTGAAAAGGCCGAAGGAAGCACACCCGACTCACTGAAATGAGCAGATGGCCATCTGACAAGGGGACCAAAAAGAGCTTCCCCTATTTGCACCAGAAGACTGAATCTGGCTTCTGAATGAAAGAAAAAAATGAAAAATTGAGGGGACAACCCCAAATTTAAAGTAAAGTTTGTAGGGCCTTTCCCAGTAAAAAATTATTTGGTCAAACCATACTTGCGTAGTATAACGGCGGGGCCAGTCCTTGGTGCAGAATGAAAGCAGGCGAAAACCATTCCATATTTATCTGGAGAAGCTCTGACAGACACCAGCCACAATAGAGCCAAGAAAAGTTCCCATCATGCACGGAACGCAGTCTAGGAGCCTGGAGGAAAAAGCAGAGCTTGAGATGGAAAAGCAAATATCAAAAGCTTACACTTCCCATGCATTCAGTAAATACTGAAAGGCCAACTGCAGGAGATCCGAAGGAGCCAGGAACTGGAAAAATGACTGTAACAAGAAAAAATTCCAGGAAAGCCAGTTGAGCCCGTGAGTCCGGCACTAGTCTAGCTTCCTGGCTGCTAGCCAAAACACTTGGAGTCCACACAAAAAAGTTGCTCCCCGGCCAGCTAGAAACGCTCGGCCACCTGAATGTTAAAGAAAGTTGGAGAGGTCAGCCATGGTGAAAGCCATTGACGAGCACAACAAGCACAGCGCTGCCGGAGCCCAAGTGAGGGGGAGTGCTGATGACAAGAATTACATAACGCCTCTTGTTTAAAAAAAAAGAATTTATATTGTCTGGTTTGGGCAGCACACAGTGGCACTAAAACAGCAAAAACTTAATTAATGTCACAAAATGATGAGGGTGTTAGTCCTTTTGACCATGAATACATTTGGTAGTATTACTGGTACAGTAAAACCTCGGTTCTGAACATAATCCGTTTCAGAAAGTTGTTAAAAACCGAGTTGTTCGAGATCCGAAACAACTTTTCCCATTAGAATTAATGAATGTACATTTTAATCCGTTCCAAGTCAAGAAAACCACTACAGTAAAGTATTTTTAACGTTTTACACCATAAACTTTACACTGCATACCACAAATAAAAGCCAGCAGATATAAATTGTGTTTAATTTTAATAAAACATTTATTATCAGGATGAAAAAAAAACCAAAAGTAAACATTACGTGTGTTTTGCTCTCAAAACATTGAAAACCTTAAAGGTTTAGATACAATAACAAACATTGCAGAAATTGATAAGGAAACGGCAAAAAATGCAACAGATCAGTTACATCAAAAATTGCATAAAAAAGAAAACATAAATAAACAGCAATGATACGTTTATTTCACATCTTTGAAGGAGAATCCTCCTGCAAAACAATTTAGCGTAACTCGACTGTCTCTCGGGAAGATGTCTTCAGTAGAATAGGCAACTTTCATGGTGGCTCCTTCTATTCTGTAAATAATTTATTAAACATAACTGGCTTCTCCCTTTGTTTGAAACCCTTCTGAAAGTCGCTTATAGCAACATCGTTAAACGTATAAACCGCTCTACAGCTCTCTTCTATGCTGTTTCTGGAGCGGTTCTGAACGCTTACTTGCAATGCACATGATCTTCTTTGTTCGAGAACCGAACTTATGTTTGAGATCCGATATGAACAAACCTCAATTTATTGGTTGATAACAGAGTTGGTTGAGAGCCAAAGTGTTCCAAAGCCAACTTGTAAACATACTAATAGCTAGTTGCTAGTTGTGTCTGATGTGATACTGTATGGACATCAATTAATAGAATAACATGGAGCATCATGTACCTCGGTGAAAGTGATTGATGCTCTGCCAAAATGTAAGTAGGTCTTGGTTTTAGTGTTGTGTGTGAAATAGGCTGTATTGAGTGATATACAGACACCAGCATGCCTGTTCAGGTGGCTGTATATCAGTAAACATATAGGAAATGATTCTTACGTCTTCTTGTAACAAATAGAACTGCAGGTAAATGTTGTAAGAGTTGGTGAGCCAAAGGGTTCAAATGTTCTCATCATTTTATATGAGCATGACGGATAAAGGGTGGGGTAGAGAGTAGCTTCCGAGAATGATAAAAGACCTCAGATGGCCTCAGATGATAAAATTCTGAGGCCATTAAATTTAAATTTTAGCTATTTAAGGCAGACCTTCAATGGGTGATGTTATTGAGGTTTAAGATGATCTCAGTTTGCTAGTTTTCCTTTTGTGTATGTTAAAAGATGAGACTGTATGTGATTGTTTAAAAATTAAACCATTCTCATTTTTCCTGAGTAGTTGATTTTCTAGGAAAAACTTGAAATTTTCCTCCTTATTTTTTGTTGCACTGATTGTTTCTTCCAAACTCTCTGTATTGGATTGCTTGATGGCCAACTCTCTTCCTAGCAGCAGAAACCCACTGAGTTGCTTGATATGCTGATTGATTATTCACATGAAATATTACTCTTGCAGAAATCACTGCTCAGGTAGACCATTCATAGGAATGGCATATTATACAGGAATGATTTAGCTAAAGTCCCTCACCCTAGTATCAATATTAGTTGCAGTAGACCTGTCAGCATATCATCCTACTCATGGCATGTACAGATAATATGATTCCTGTGAATTTTGTTGTCAGCATTTGATTTATTCTATAAAATTATTGATGCAGCCATGACTAGTCACCTGCCTGGTCCACATGCATCAGCCACCTGTAAAGGTTGTCAATGTGTATGACATCAGATAAGCTATGAACATTCTTATAGCAATGTTCATAAAAGGGAGAAATTATCAACCGTCATTTGAACTCTAAAAAAGTAGGATCATTAATTCATGCTGAGGGATGCATAAATATATTATTTGAAAAACTGTGATTGGTTTGTTTACTATAAATGACAGCCATACACTGATATCAGTGAGTCATTGAGGTTTTCCAGAACTTCATATATAAATAATCACTTGCCTTTTGTGCATTCCTCAACTTCCTGTTGGATCTCTTTGTTTATAATTAATGACAGCTTTACACCGAACAGATGCCAGGATGGTATTCAATGTTTGACAAACAACTGACAGTGAATAAACAGTAGAGGTTCCAAAGTTTGCTCAGTTGGAGGGTTGATGAGTAGAAAACTGATGACTGGCTATTTTATTGCATAGCTCAAAATTACATGACTGACTTGATGCTTTCATTAGAGAGAAGATTATTATATGTTAGGAGAGTAGCTCTATGAAATGCTCCATTTTTTTATAAATCTTAACAACTATGAGCTATATTGTTACTAATTAGCTAGTTTATGAAGGTAGAGAGATGTAGATTTCTCTAGAAGATCCCTTTATAACAGATGGTTTATAGTAAAACTTTATATGTCCTTTAGACCATCTACTGAAAAGAAAGTGAAACTAACAACTAGTTTATACTAGCCAATCACATGTAGTTGTTAAACATTCACTCAGCCTTTGATAGAAACAATGTGGAGCTGAAGATACAATTATATTCCTGTGTCTCTGTATATAATAAAAACTATTTATAACTATTTTAATATTTTGAAAGTATAGCTACCAGTTCAATTTTACTATTTTAATTTATGTTGCTCTTTGTATAAGCAAATCAAATATGTTGCTACACTAACCTCTTCACATTGATACCACAGCAGAAGTACAGTCAAACATGGATAACTCGAACTTCACGGAACCGAGCGAAAGTGTTCGAATTATCAGAGCGTTCAAGTTATCAGAGCACTGTCACAAGTCCATGTATTTACTTATTTATTTGTAGATACATGTACGTATACAAACTATAATATAAATCAAAAGCACAAATGGCTTGTTTCAAATTAAATGCTTCTAATGTAAAGTTTAAAACATTTTTTTATCAAAGAGCATAGAGATTTTTCTATCACTTGAGATTGGTTTGTTGTTTGAGGTGATGTTATGCCAAGACGTTTTTTAGATTGACACTGGCAAAACTTGATCGTTGTTGAAATGCTAAAAAAAAAACATATTTTTCTTTTGGGCGTTTTACCCACGATCAATTTTGTCGATTTTTTTTGAAGTATATGCAAAGATTACCTCAATTTTAACTATGAGGTCAACAGAACACTATTTTCTCATGAAAACCTCAATAAATAATATTTACAAACAAACTTTACCTTGCTTCCGAAGGGTGATCGCTAAGCGGATGTTTGGTAGTGTTGAGTTCGAGTTATCTGTAGCTATTTATCATTACGTGGGAACAAACCAAAGAAACCGTTTGAATTAACCATGTTTTCGAGCTATCCGTGGGCGAGTTATCCATGTTTGACTGTAGTTTTTGTATACATATGCACAATATATACATGTATATAATAGTATAATCAGGGCATCTCACTAAAATATATTTAAAAAAACTTATAATTAGTAGCTTTTATATCTGTTAGCTTTATCTCCGTTGACCTGGTTGTTTTGGTAATTTTGGTTGGCCTGGTTGTTTAGAAAATGCACATAAGATGCTACCTGACATAGCCTGAGAATTAGTTTTCGTAGTTTGAATTTTTAGATACCTATTGGAACTGAGGCTAAGAAAATATATCTATGTAAAGAAGCCTGTTGCTCCGCTATATTATCTTCTGGATCCACAAGATTTTTGCTAGGAAAGATATTAAATATACCCACACCATTTTTACAAGCAGACGGTGCGATGATAATGTTCAGAAAAAATATATTATATTATGATAATCATTGTACTCCAGTCATAGTGTATTAATTATAGTAATTGTTATATACAAATATAATATCTTTTGACACAATTATGTGGCGTATATTACAAAAAATAGATAATACATTTATATGAACATGAACAAGTACAAATGGTTGTTATCCCCCCCCTCTATGTTCAAAAGTGATTACATGACTAAATATAAATAAGAGGAAGTAAAAGTCAAAGTTACAAAATAACTCTAGACTAACTCTAGTAATAAGTAGAATATGGACCTGATGAGAGACACCATGAGTCAGATTGGCAAAGAAACCAGAAGTTAGACTTTTTGGATGAGTTTTACTTTAATATAATACCCAGATAACCAAAACCAAATTTAACCCAAAAATAAATTTACTAGCGGTGTGCTGTCTACTGTCCAATAACCCTTTAGACGATCTGTTGATGATCTAAAGTAATTTATTAAAGAAATTTGCATCATCAGTTATAAGTTACTGGATGTTGTACAGTCAAAAGTAAAAGAGACAAGTTTTGTAAAGTCGGATATTTACTGCTGCTACGCCTTCTTTAATTCGGTCAGAAGCCGCTACTTCCTGTCACTATGATAAGATGGAAGTATTGCCGCAAATGGTTCAGATAAACTATGTTATTCTCATGATCACTTGGCATCAGCCAGATTATGGGTGTTACAATGCCCAGATAAGACAGTCGTTGACATGAATCGTATACGTAAGGATCCTTAATGTCAGGTTTATTTGATAAATAAGATATCAGGGGGCGTGGTGAGTATGTGAGGTGATCTGTTTTAACAGAGCTTAGATGCCAGCCATGACTAGTCACCTGCCTCATTCACACACTTCAGCTACCTGTAACGGTTGCTGCTATATACACTATAATACCAGATGAGGCATAAACATTCCTATAGCATAGTCGATAAAGAGGGAAAGATAATCAACCTCCATTTGACCTCTTAGCTAAGCAATTCAAGCTGATCGGTACAGAAAGATTGAATTCACAAACTGGAACTAGTTTGTTATAAATATTATTCCAAACCATATTGTGCAACAGGTAAAGTGCACTTGCTCAACAGGATGTCTACGCCTGATGAACATTAATAGACTAAATTACCTTCCGTAATAAATAGAACGACATTTGCTAGCACCGCGTCATATATTCTGACAATAAACACTCTATTAACTAGAAATTCCACTGTCATACAGCCCACGACCAAAGTGATAATGGAAAAAAGAACGGATACTGTTGGTTGTTGAAAAAGTAGTTCTCAGCAGGAATTGACAGAGTATAGTGTAAATGAGAATTTTTTTGAAATGGAAAATGAAATAGAAATGTTCTAGAAATAGCTTGAAAAGCTTGGTTTAATACAATAATAAATCAAACCTAATCACACAAAAAATCACACCTAATCTACTACTATCTCAAACCTGTTTTACAACGAAAAAAAACATATTAATTTAAGCTGTAGGCCTTACCTACTGTAGTGTATGTATTTTAACAACAACAACAAGGAAATATGTTTATTATAACTCTGAAATGCAAAATTAGAAGTAAAATGGCAAGCTACTGTGTACTATAGACAGTTTGAAAGTTGGTTGCGTTGAATGTAGAATGGTTTTGATAGCGACCTTTAACAGAAAGCAAGTATGAGCATTCCTGCGTCTGAAGGTTTTCTGCAAACTGCAGCAAAATAAAAAAATGGTCTCGTCAAAAAGGGGCGTTCTAGTTCGGCCCTAGCTTGTACATAAGTTGTAAAGAATTTTGGCTAACGTTTTAAATATTGAAACCTTTGGTGATTGGACAACAAAACATAGGCTGATAAACTGTGTACCACAATTTCGTATCTGTAATTCGGTCTACCTCTCAAACGGTCTATGTTTATTACAGAAACTTTTGTATAGTTTCGATTACAAGTAAACAATGCCATAGACTGGTGAAATGAGCACGGTTTTCTCGTGAAATGCACACTGCTAAATAGTTCAACTATCTGTGGCACGGCTTTATTGGTGTATCGCCGGCTGGTTCTAACTTTTATTAAACCAAGCTTTTCAAGTGTTTTGTGGCGCTTTTCGTCCAAACTAATCTGTCTATTTGTGTATAATCCGATCAGATGGGTATGTTTTAAGATAATGCCAACGATTTAAAAAAACTTGGTAACAAATTTAAATAGGCTTAAATGTGTTTTGTATTGTTACTATACTTTAACGACTCTACAAAACGAACGTTAAATTTGTTGATAAGATTTTAAAACATGGGTTCGTCTCATTGTTGATGAATAATTTTCGTAAGTTGTGTGCACATGCATTTATCATAAAAACTCTCAAACTTCGCTCCCGCTCGTTTGGTTGTGAGACAATGTATAACAGAGATCAAAAGTTAGCATAGATGATTGAGATGTCTAGCAGGTACAAACCAGTTTTTTTCAATGGTTTGGAGTTACGACCTCGTGTTTTAGATAGAAAATTGTGAAATGGTAGCATTGTGACAGAAGACCTGTGGTAAATACAAATGGTAAATGAAAAGAGAAATACAATGAATGTATATAAAGAATAAGTAAAAATACATCACATGTACTACAATGTACTCTGCAGTAGTCTAACATTTGTTTACATGCTTTCGTACATGTGAAAGGTGAATGGAAAATAAAAAGTTAAATTTTAAAATTTAGTTCATTTGTTAAAAGTTGACATTTAATATTAAAAGCCAATAAAGATTAGAGAAAGAGAAAATGTGAGGAGGAACATCACAGTGTGCATAAACCATACATATGCAATACAGTAGCCTATACCAAATACAATGTTTATCAACAGAGACTCAAAGGGAAGATTATTTAACTATGGTAGCATTTCATGACGGTATCTTCAGAAGGTAACACTGTTGCTAAGGGAAGACAACTCCTTTGGCAGAATACCTCTGATATGAAAGTACTAATAACAAAAGGGTTAATCAAGAAAATAGACCAACAAAGAAAAATAATAAAAATGAAATAAAACTGGTGAAGCCGAGTGAGGGCTGCAGTAATAAAAGTACAGTAGATGCCCCTATAAGTACAGTTAGATGCCCCTATAAGTACAGTAGATGCCCCTATAGGTACAGTAGATGCCCCTATAAGTACAGTAGATGCTCTCGTAATAACGTAAGTTCCAGCTAACGTGAAGAATTCATAAGTAAAAATACATCACATCTACCACAATGTACTCTGCAGTAGTCTAACATTTGTTTACATGTTTTTACTCTAGCAAAAGGTGAATAGAAGAACAAACTTGAAATGTTAATTAAGATTTACCCTAGGACACTTATATTTCGCTAGTACCGTACAGGATGAAAATATCCGATGGATATAAAAATTCGCGATTTCGCGAGCAGTCAACTCCGCGAATTATTAAATTCCGTGAATAATTAGTTCTATTTTTTATCACAAGGGAGAATAACTACTGCATCAAATTGAAAACTAGTCGCTAGGCTAGTTTTTAATATAACTACTAAACGTAGGTGAGTTCCAAAACATTTTTAAAATCATTGCCTAGGCTTTGAGCTAACACCATTGCCAATGCATCACATTTATTTACAAAATTATTCAAGGTTGTCACAAGATAGGCAGAATGGCGTCATAGCGAAAACAGCCGCTAGGCAGAAGTACTAAACGTAGCCGAGTTCCAAAACTTCTTTAAAATCATTGCCGGGGTTCCGAGTTTTATTGCCATTGCAACAAACTTTACCAAATTATTCAAGGTTTTTACAAGTAGTTCGGCATGGCTTCATCGCAAAAAAGCTCTCCTAGTCTTTATACATTGAAATCAACTCCATCAATCTCGAATACCGAAGTTGAGGACAATCATGATTCTGATCTGGACATTATGGTATGTATTTGATGTGCTGTGCAGATACGTTTTTCCATTATTAACTGCATTAGTTAATTCTTTTGTTTAAAAACTGATCGCTTTCATTAAATACTTCAGCTATTGTTTTTGTACTTCCTTGACACTTGTTAAGATTTTTTTCTTTTTTGTGTTTACTGCAGATTGAGAATAAAACAACCTACTCCGATTACGAAAACTAGAGACAAGTAGTAATATTCATCGAGGCAGGAATATTGGCAGAGAAGCAACCAGTCAACCTAGACCCCTTCATTGACAACAACTCCTTGATATCGCTGCAGCAAACATGATTAAATCATATATTTTTTTTCATGTATAGATATATTATAATTTATTACAAACTTGAGTGTACAAATAAAATTTTACAAACGTTGAATGGAGTAAATGTAAACAGTTTAGTCTATATTGCGGTTGTCTAGAGCAAAAAAATTAAACTGAGACTCTTGATAAGTGAATACTAGCGTGTAATGGCGCTCTCCGACTAGTTATTTTGGTAATAGCAGCTCTACATCGCTGTTACTGTCTTGGGTAGATGTTAAAGACGATTCTCTTGCTACTACATGGCTAGTAAGGAAGTTATCATCAGAACTCTCCTCGTAGCTTACTATTGCAAAGTTCTGCCGGCTGGCCAAAGATTTGTGCTCGTAAAGGCGTTTTTGCTCTTTTTTTAAATCAGATATATTCTCCTCGTAAGTAGCTGCGGTCACTTCTATCTGAATTTCCAGACTTCCCTGAATGATTCGTGATCTTCTAAAAATGACATACACCACCCTTGCAATCATTGTTCTTCCGTGTATGATGAAAAATCTCTCTCTCACACTAAAACAAATAATGAATTGGTAGGGATGGAAAACATGAATATTGCGTTTTACCGAAAAACAAAAGTAAGATTCAACTAATTAAGTAAATGTGAAAAACTCATTACTTACCACAAATTGTTGGTTCATCAAAGGCCTCCAAATCTGTGAATATTCGTGAAAACTTCTGAACGCAACAAAGAATTTATAGCTTCGTACGATCCACCCGTAGTTGTAAGCTAAATAGAAAACGGAACGCGTAATGCGCGCAGCCGCGCATGCGTAAGGTTAACTCTATTGCTAGACGTAATAGAGTTAACTTTTCCTAGAGAGTGGCAGTTTTCAGCCGCGAATAAATTCATCCGCGAATATGCATGAAAAGACAATTTTCGCGAAATATAACTCCGCGAATAAATTCATCCTGTACGGTATTTAGTTTCGTGAGTAGCACACAGAGTAAAATTTCGCTGCAACTTAATTTCGCAGCTCTGATGAGTGCGAAAATATAGTGATGTGAAAATAAATACAGTGGAACAAACAAATTAGATTCCTCAGGTCCGGTCCTCTAGTAAAAAAAGTTGTTATATTTGCGACTAGTTTGTATTTGTAACCCACAGGTATAAATGTATGGCAGAAATCGATAATTCAACGTGATCGCTTGCTGCCATTTGTTTCTTGGACTATCAATGACGTCTCGGTCCTTTCCGTCGTGACCGATATGGTACCAATATTAGATCTCAAGTATTTATAGCAAGCGATAGCCATGGCACGTTTTGAGTTCACAATATTTCAAATTTAAAAAAAATCAAATACAGTACATGTCTCATAAAAAAGAAAATAGATAACAACCAACATCACAACCAGAACTGTATAACATGGTTGGACCTGGTGAGGGTTGTTATCGTTTTTGGTTGGCAGTAAAATTCATCACTACAATAAGTATTATTTAAATGTATGACTTCACCTACCAGACTTTCATCCTCATCAGTTACAAATTCGGTGACTAAACTGATATCATCATCTTCTTCGTTTGTCTTGGCTTTTCCAAAAAAACTTGTTATCTTAATTTGCTTTGCCATGTTGCTCATTCGGTGTATTAACGAATTTACTAGAAATTTCCCAATGAGCTCCATCACACACAAAATTATCTGCATTTCTAATATCACGATTTTGTTGTGGATATCAATGAACTACAGGGCCGTATTCCCTTGCACAGCTGGCCGGCTAAGACGCCCCAACTTTTTAGGAATTTCATAGTTCAACGGCTATAGAAAGGTTTTTATCGCTGTAGAATATCACTTTATTCGAAGCCATAGATACAAACGTCAACTTTTAGTAGTTCTTAGGCGTCATTATTATCTTCATCAGCGGCAAAATATTCTTGTTAACGACTTTTATAAAGGTTTGCAAAATATCAAGTTTTAGCAAACATCTGCTTGCCCATATCCTACTTAATGAACTTGAAATAAAATCGGCAAAAATGATCTTTGTTAAAACGCTTAAAAAAAGATGTCTTCTTTCTGAGCTTTTTAACTGCATACAAGTTTTGCCTGTTTTAATTTTAAAACGTTTTGTCAGTCACATCAGCTAAAACAAAGCAAATCTCAAAAAATAGAAAAATGTTGATACTTGCCAATAAAACTTTTTAAAACTTCACGTGAGAGGCCCGGCTGAAGCCCTGCATAAGAGAAACCTGTTGGGAGCTTACAGCACCCCCCCCCCCCTTCTCCACACCCCAGATGTTCATAACTAGTCGTCTAACATTAGCCCCCCAACTTGCAACCAGTGAATACAGGCCTGCGTAGAACATAGCTATTTAATTTCGAATTTCCGCTAGTTCGTTATGATAGTTTAGTTTCGCGCATGAATTTTTCGCGTGATGATGACTCCGCGAAAACGCGAAAGTTAGATGCCGCGAATACTTAAGTGTCCTAGGGTAATTCATTTGTTAAAAGTTTACGCTTACTAAGCAGTAGAAAGTAGAGAAAGAGAAAATGTGAGGAAGTGCTTCACAGTGTACATAACCTGTACATATACAATACAGTAGCCTTCTACCAAGTACAATGTTTATTAACAGAGACCCAAAGGAGAGATTATTTAACAATGGTAGCACTTCATGACGGTATCTTCAGAGGGTTACGCTGTTGCTAAGGAAAGACAACTTTTATGGCAAAACAAATCTAATATGAAAATATTAATAACATAAAGGTTAATCAAAAAATTAGACCAAAAAGGAAAAATAACAAAAAAGAAACATAAAATCCCTACAGTATAAACTTTCCTGGAGCATATTATTTTCGTTGTAGGAGCGCAGACTGTACTTTGAAGTATCACGACCCGTATTAATCAAGGAACTACTACTAGCCTGAGATAGTTAATCCAATACAACCCTCCATCACCAGAGGCCCAGACCTCCCATGAAGATGTAGTGAAGACGTTGAAAAGGCTGGAGGAAACAAACACGGCCTTCCGGGAGGAGCGGATTGCCATCCTACTAGAGGACCAAGAGGAGCTTCCCCTTTATGCACTGGAAGACTGAATCTGCTTCTTAATAAAATAAGAAGGAGAGTGGACAACCCCAAATTGCAGGCAAAATATGTAGGGTCTATCTATCAAAGTAAATAAAGGTTTGGCCAAACCATACGTGCTTAGAAGAAGGACAGTGCCAGTCCTCGGTGCAGAATGAATGCAGGCTGAAACCATTCCATGTATGCCGAGACGACCTTGGACAGACACCAACCTCCATAAAGTCAAGAAAAGGGCCCAACATGAAAGGAACAACGGCTAGGAGCCAGGAGAAGGAAGCTGGAGCTGGCAAAGTGAAGGACAGAGGCTTACACCTTGTTTGCATTCAGTAAACAGCTGGAAGGCCAGCTGTAGCAGCCTCGAAGAAGCCAGGAACTGGAGAAACGAATGGAACAAGAAAAATAAATTCCATGAGAGCCAGCTGAGCCCCCGAGTCCAGCAACAGTTTAGCTTACTGCCACGAGGAGAAAATACTTGGGGCCATTTGGTACAACCCCACCCCCCTTGACTAAAGTCTTGGCTCCTGATTGGTTTGAGCAAGTGAGTTTTAGCAACTAAAACCTACATCATTACGTTAAAAATTAATAGTTATAACTAGAAAGGAACCCAAAATTTCAAATGACGTAGTAAAAATTGTGTTTCATTCAAAAGTGCTGTTACAACGTAAGAAGGTGCTTACTTACAACTCGTTGATTTGAACCATTTTTAATAAAATTTTGGAATTTTGTGTTCCTTTCTAATTATAACTACTAATTTTTAATGTAATGATGTAGGTTTTGGTTACTAAAATTCAATTACGAAAACAAATCGGGAGCCAAGATTTTAGTGCCATAGATACACCTGTTTGAGAAAAAAAATTTTACCACATTTCCCCAGACCCCCCACCCCCAGAAACACTCGGCCACTTGAATGTCATGGAGAGTGGGAGTGGTCAGCCATGGTGAGAGCCAGTCAGGGACACAACAAGGACTGCGCTGCCAGACCCCAAGTGACCAGGGGTCCTGATGACATGGTTGAGATAACTGATTTTGTGTCTGCACTGTCGGAGGAGCCAGTCAAGTACAGCTTTCCTCTTGCTTACCAAACTGCTAAAACATTTGGTGAGTACAACATGGCAAGATCAGGGAAGAGTTTTCACTCCTTAACCGAAATGTTGAAGACACTGAACTCAACAGAGAGAAGGAACGGCTGGAGGGTCTGTTAGACTCATAGGATGAGAATGCGTCTGTCTGTCAGAGCATGAGCCCAGTTACCACTGCCAGTACAGAAGTGCTCTCTAGCAGCCCAGAGTAATGCTCTGACCAGACTTTCTCCTCAGGCTAAAATCTTATCAACAGATTAATGATATTAAATGGGTGATTTGAATATTTTTGAAGAATCGGTTTCGAGTTAAAATATTGAAAAGATCAAAAAGGAACTAAATATTTCTTTTTAGAAAATAAATAGCCATGGCCAAAAGTATTAACCCCTGAGCCTCTGTTACCCAGTCCATTTAGCATAAATTAGATTAACTTTGAATATAATTTGCTTGTTGCATGTTTCATTTAAGCCATGTATATTCCACCTAATTGAAAAGCTGAAAATTAAATATTTCTAAAGATGTTAAAACTTCTAACCACAAAAACAGTTTTAAAAAAGAATTAGCCTCAGAGATTCACTCCAAATTTTGCTCTAAAATATTTCCGGTTTCGCACGCGCCCGATGACTGCTAAAATAGTTTCTATTGTAGATAAATGTTTTAAAAGTTGAATATCTTCTGAGGAATTATTTGCTATGTATTGCTTTTGTCTGGGTAGCACAGGGTGGCACGGGTCTGGGTAGCACAGGCTGGCACGGGTATGGGTAGCACAGGGTGGCACGGGTCTGGGTAGCACAGGGTGGCACGGGTCTGGGTAGCACAGGGTGGCACGGGTCTGGGTAGCACAGGGTGGCACGGGTCTGGGTAGCACAGGGTGGCACGGGTCTGGGTAGCACAGGGTGGCAATAAAAGAGCAACAAACCTAATTAATGTTACATAATGATGATGGTGTTAATACTTTTGGCCATGACTACATTTGGTAGAATTACTGGTACTTGTGAAGATACTGATAGCTAGTAGCTAGTTGTGTTTAATGTGATACTTCGCCATGGAGCATAATTTACCTCAGTGAAGGTGATTGATGCTCTGCCAATATGTAAGTAGGTCTTTGTGTTAGTGTTTGGTGAAAAATTAGCTTTATTGAGTGATATGCAGACACCAACATGCCTGTTCAGGTCGCTGTATATCAGTAAACATATCGGAAAGAATTCTTATGTTTGTTTGTAACAAATAGAACAGCAGGTAAAAATTGTAAGAATTGGTCAGCTAGAGGGTTCAAGGTCCTCATCATTTTATATGAGCACAACGGATAGATTTTGAGATAGAGAGTAGCTCCTGATTGGATTGCTTGATGGCCAACTTTCCGCCTAGCAGCCGAAACCCACTGAGTGGTTTGATATGCTGATTGATTATTCACATGAAATATTACTCTTGCAGAAATCACTGTTTGTATAGACCATTCATAGGAATGGCATCTTATACAGGAATGATTTAGCTAAAGTCCCTCACCCTAGTATCAATATTAGTTATAGTAGACCTGTCAGCGTATCATTTAACCGATAATAAGTTATCCGTAGATTTTGTTGTCAGCATTTGATTTATTATATAAAATTCTTGATGCAGCCATGACTAGTCACCTGCCTGGTTTACACACTACAGCCACCTCTAATGATTGTCACTGTGTATAACATCAGATGAGGAACAAACATTCCTAAAGCAATGTTCATAAAAAGGGAGAAATTATCAATCGTCATTTGAACTCTAAAAAAGTAGGATCATTAATTCATGCTGAGGGATGCATAAATATATTATTTGAAAAACTGTGATTGGTTTGTTTACTATAAATGACAGCCATACACTGATATCAGTGAGTCATTGAGGTTTTCCAGAACTTCATATATAAATAATCACTTGCCTTGTGTGCATACCTCAACATCCTGTTGGATTTTTTTGTTTATAATTAGTACCAGCTTTACACTGATCGGATGCCAGGATGGTATTTAATGTCTGACAACTAACTGACAGCAAATAAACAATAGAGGTTCCAAAGTTTGCTTATTGTGGAAGTTTGGTGAGTAGAAAGCTGATGATGACTGGCTGTTTTATTGCATAGCTCAAACTTACATGGCTGACATTATGGTGTCACTAGAGAGAAGACTATTATATGTTAGCAGAGTAGCTCTATGAAATGCTCTTTCTTTATAAATATTAACAATTATGAGCTATATTGTTACTGATTAGCGCGTTTATGAAGGTAGAGAGATGTAAATTTCTCTAGAAGATCCTTTTATAACAGATGGTTTATAGTAAAACTTTAGATGTCCTTTGGAGCATATACTGAAGAGAAAGTGAAACTACTAGCAACTAGCTTACACTAGCCAGTCACATGTAGTTGTTAAACATTCACTCAGCCTTTGATGGAAACAATATGGAGCTGAAGATACAATTCTGTTCCTGTGTCTCTTTATATAATAAAAACTATTTATAACTATTTTAATATTTTGAAAGTGTAGCTACCAGTTCAATTTTACTATTTTAAATTATGTTGCTCTTTTTTATAAGCCAATCAAATATGTTGTTACACTGACCTCTGCACATTGATACCACAACAGAAGTAGTTTTTGTATACATATACGCAATATATATAATAGTATAATCAGGGTATCTCACTGAAACATATTCAAAAATAACTTATCATTTGTAGCTTTAATTTATATCTGTTAACTTTATCTCTGTTGACCTGGTTGTCCTTGTAATTTTGGTTGGCCTGGTTGTTTGGAAAATGCACATAAGATGCTACCTGACATAGCCTGAGAATTAGCTTTCGTAGTTTTGAATTTTTAGATACCTATTGGAAACGAAGCTAAAAAATATCTCTATGTAAAGAAGCGTGTATATAGCTCTGCTATTATATGATCCTCTTGATCCACAAGATTTTTGCTAGGAAAGATATTGAATATACCCACACCATTTCTTACGAGCAGACGGGTCAATGATAATGTTCAGAAGAAATATATTATATTTTAATAATCATTGTACTTCAGTCATAGTTTATGAATTATATTAATTGTAATACATAATTACAATATCATTTGACACAATTATGAGGCATATATTACAAAAAATAGATAATACATTTATATGAACATGAACAAGTACAAATCGTTGTTATCCCCCCTCTATGTTCAAAAGTGATTACATGACTAAATATTAATAAGAAGAAGTAAAAGTCAAAGTTACAAAGTAACTCTAGACTAACTCTATTAATAAGTAGAATGAGGACCTGATGAGAGACACCATGAGTCAGATTCGCAACAAAAAAATGAGAAGTTAGACTTTTTGAATGAGTTTTACTTTGATAAAACACCCGAAAAACCAAAACCAAATTTAACCCAAAAATAAATTTACTAGCGGTATACAACTTTAATACTTTACTAACCAATAATATTTTAGACGATCTGTTGATGATCGTAGGTAATGTATTAAAGAAACTTGCATCATCAGTTATAAGTTAGTGGATGTTGTACAGTCAGAAATAAAAGAGACAAGTTTTGTAAAGTAGGATATTTACTGCTGCTACGCCTTCTTTAATTAGGTAAGAAGCTGCTACTTCCTGTCACTATGATAAGGTGGAAGTATTGCCGCATATGCATGGTTCAGATAAATTATATTATTCTCATGATCACTTGGCAACAGCCGGCATTATGGGTGTTGCAATGCTCTAACAAGACAGTCATTGACGTGAATTGTATACATAAGTATTCTAAACGTCAGGTTTATTTAATAAATAAGCTATCAGGGGCGTTATGAGTATGTGAGGTGATCTGTTTTACCACAGCTTAGATGCCAGCCATGACTAGTCACCTGCCTCGGTCACACACTTTGGCCACCTGTCATGGTTGCTGCTATATATAATACCAGATGAGGAACAAACATTCCTATAGCAAGTCGATAAAAAAAGAATTGAAATCAACTTCTATTTGACCTCTTTGCAAAGCAATTCAAGCTGATTGGTACAAAAAGATTGAATTCACAAACTGGAACTGGTTTGTTATAAATATTATTCCAAACCATATTGTGCAACAGGTAAAGTGCACTCGCTCAACAAGATGTCTACGCCTGATGTACCTTAATAGACTAAATTACCTTCCGTATTAAATAGAACAACATTTCCTAGCACCTTGTCATATATTCTGACAATAAACACTCTATAAACTAGAAATTCCACTGTCATGCAGCCCACGACCAAAGTGATAATGGAAAAAAGAACGGGTACTGTTGGTTGTTGAAAAAGTAGTTCTCAGCAAGAATTGACAGAGTATAGTGTAAATGAGACTTTTTTTGAAATGGAAATTGAAATAGAAATGTTTTAGAAATAGCTTGCAAAGCTTGGTTTAATACAATAATAAATCAAACCTAATCACACAAAAAATCACACCTAATCTACTTCTATCTCAAACCTGTTTTACAATGATAAAAAAATATTAATTTAAGCTGTAGGCCTAATCTAATGTAATGTATGTAATTTAACAACAACAATAAGGAAATGTGGTTATAATAACTCTGAAATGCAAAATTAGAAGTAAAATGGCAAGCTACTGTGTACTATACACAGTTTAAAAGTTGGTTGTGTTGAATGTAGAATGGTATTGATAGCGATCTTTAACAGAAAGCGACTATGAGCATTCACGCGTCTGAAAGTTTTCTGCAAACTGCAGCAAAATAAAAAATGTTCTCGTCATAAAGGGGCGGTTTAGTGCGGCCCTAGCTTGTACATAAGCGGTAAAGAATTTTGTCTAATGTTTTAAATAATGAAACCTTTGGTGATTGGACAGCAAAACATAGGCTGATAAACTGTGTACCACAATTTCGTATCTGTAATTCGGTCTACCCCTCAAACGGTCTGCATTTATTACAGAAACCTTCGTATAATTTCGATTACAAGTAAACAATGCCATAGACTGGTGAAATGAGCACGGTTTTTTCATGAAATGCACACTGCTAAATAGTTCTACTATCTGTTGCACGGCTTTATTGGTGTATCGTCGGCCGATCCTAACTTTTATGAAACCAAGCTTTTTAAGCGTTTTGTGGCGATTTTCGTCCAAACTAATCTGTCTATTTGTGTATAATCCGATCAGATGGGTAAGTTTTAAGATAATGCCAACGATTTACAAAAAACTTGGTAACAAATTTAAATAGGCTTAAATATGTTACGTATCGTTACTATACTTTAACAGCTCTACAAAACGATGGTTAAATTTGTTGATGAGATTTCAAAACGTGGGTTCGTCTCATTGTTGATGATTATTTTTCGTAAGTTGTGTGCACATGCACTTATCATAAAAACTCTCAAACTTATCTCCCACTCGTTTGGTCGTGAGACAATGTATAACAGAGATCAAAGGTTAGCATAGAGGGATGAGATGTCTAGCAAGTACAAACCAGTGTTTTTCAATGGTTTGGAGTTACGACCTCGTGTTTATGACCTCTTTGTTATGTTATTCCAAGCTATATTGTGAAACAGGTGTAGTGCACTCACTCAACAGTGTGTTTACGCCTGGCGCACCTTGATAGACCAAATTACCTTGAGACGTAGAGCGATATCTGCTAGCACCGTGTAATCCATTCTGACAATAAACAGCCTATAAACAATGTATAGCAGAGCAGAAAGGAGGATAGATGTTTGAGATATTTAGCAAGTACATACATGTACAAGTTGTCCCTACTTACAGGTTTGCTTGAGAATGCTTCGGAGTTACGACCTCATATAATCAGTATCATTGTAACAGAAGACCTATGGTAAATACAAATGCTAAATGAAAAGAGAAATACAATTAATGTATATAAATAATAAGTAAAAATACATCACATCTACCGCAATGTACTCTGAAGTAGTCTAACATTTGTTTACATGTTTCAAATTCAACTGTTTTCAAATAAAAAAACTAAGCAATCTATGTGAATGAAGGTCGACGATATGCGTTCTCTATCAACTTCTTTAAGTTGCTGAAACGATGGTCTATTAGACCAGTGATAATTATCAGTGAAAAAGAGAAAGGAAGAAAATTTGAATGCAAACCAATAATACAGCGATTATGGTGTAGACAAAAATGAAAAAAGTTCAGTCAAGTTTTTTCATTTTGTATGACTAAAAGGGTGAGTTTAAAAAGATCTTTGAATAGATTAGCCCATTTATATGTATTTTACTGTTCTTATAACATAAAATCCTCATAACATAAATCTTGCGGGAGCAGATTATTTATATTGTAGGAGCAAGTACTGTATTTTGAAGTATCAATATCAGGTTAAACAAGGAACTACTATTAGCCTGACACAGTTAATACAATCCAATACAATCTTCCACCACCAGAAGCCCAGCCCTCTCATGAAGATATTGTGAGGACGTTGAGTTTGCTGGGGAAGGACACACAGCTACTTTATTGGAGCAGATGTCCATCTGACAAGAGGACCAAGATAAGCCTCCACTATATGCACCGGAAGACTGAGCCTGGCTTCTAGAGAAACAGAGGAGAAGTGAGTAGACAACCCCAAACTGTAGGCTAAATTAGTGAAGCTTTTTCAGATAAAAAAGTTTTGTTAAATACTATGTGTTTAGTAGAACGACAGGGCCAGTTTTCGGTGCGGAATGAAAGCAGACTGAAACCATTGCTTGCCTATCCAGAGGTGCTTAAACAAGCACCAGCTACCATCGAGCCACAAAGAGAGGTTCAATGTGAAAGGGGCAAGGGCTAGGAGCCCAGAAGGAGCAGCAGAGCTGGAAATAGCAAAGTCGAAAATGGAAGCTTACAACCCTGGCCAGCCAGAAACACTCGGCCACCTGAACATTATGGAGAGCAGGCGTGGCCAGCCATAGTGAAAGCCAATTAAGAGCACAAGGACAGTGTTGTCAGAGCCCAAGTGAGCAGCCGTGGACATGGATGCCATACCTCCTTTTGTTTTTAAAAGATAGAAAATCTTTTGAATAATTATGGTGGAATAGGAGTAACTCCTGATTGGATTGTTTGATGTCCAATCATCTGCCTAGCAGCAGAAAACGAAGTGATGTCTATCAGTGAACTCAATGAGGTGCTTGATGCGCTGATTGATTATTTACATAAAATATTACTCAAGTAAAAGTCACTGTTTGTATAGACCATTTATAGGAATGACATCTTATACAAGGATGATTTAGTAAAATTCATTCACTCTAGTATTAATAATAGTTGCAGTACCCCAGTCAGCATATCTTACTGATGGCAAGTACAGATATATCACAACACTTTTTGGGTTGAAGAATGTGAAACACAACTATTACCAACTCAGACCACTAATTTGTAACCTTGTTTGTCAATATTCGTACACTCCCCCAGAAGTTGCCCTTACAGTACAGCCACAAATGCTGATTTTATTACTGGTCCTGACCGAAATCACGAAATGAATGAAAAACACAGAATTATTCAGAGTCAGAATAGGCATGCATGCCAAATTCATAAATAAAAACGCTTTTAGTTGTCTAAAAAAAATGTAAGCAAGCATGATTTTAGCTGTTTTCATCATTTATATATTCCAAGACCAATAACACGACACATGAGAAAAACATTAACGTGATTTGCTATAGTAACTCCGATGCAACTGACTTGATTGCGCTAAAGATGGCAACTATTATTACAACATAACTTTTGCTGCTAAAAAGAAATTGCTATTATCAAAAAAGAAAAGATTCATAGCCATGCAGTCGAAACGATAAAGAATGGAAAATAGTGCATTATAGGCGGTTGCATTGTATGTACCTTGTTTACATAATACATAGTACGTGTCTCGGACTACACCATTCACAAAACTGCTAAAATCGCGATCGCTAATAATTTGTTCAACCAGTTAATTAAAAGCGTTTTGTCTACGATCACGGTGTGCAGGCACAGCTCTGAAAATTCTGTCAATTTCGGCTGAATAAGTGTGTGTTTTTTTTCATTTTGTGATTTTGGTCCGAACCAAGAAAAATTGTCACAGACATGCCTTTAGTGCCACCACACGGAGTAGGATAATATATTGACAAACAAAGCTAGTCCCCTCCTTTCCTCAGTGGTTGATCATCAGTTCGCCCAACCTTATTAAAGCTCCTCAAGTTGCTGAGATTCATAGAGAAGTCAGCATGTTTCTTAGCAAACTTCTAATCAATTGTCTCAATTACCTCCACTTTTTAGCTATAATACATGCTAATAACAGGTTAGTCCCTTCGCTATTAATTGTTGATGCATATGACTGAGTAATATCACCATCAAGTAACCTGTCAAGATAGAGGCTACAGGATGTTAAACCATCATAATACATGCTTTAGTGTGGTGTAGCAGGTCATAACATTCAGTGTTTATATAGTGATTGTATAGAGTCATAGGATATGCTTATGCTGACCACTATCATACTGGGTTACATACTGTGACTTATTGTGGAATATATTGCTAGAGTCTCTGTACAGACTGTTGTTATATGGCACATTCAAAAAGGATAAAATGGGTTTGAGACAAGTTGATACAAGCCATTAGGTATGCCATAGGATAATCACCATAAGAGCACCTCTACACTGAGTCGATTTTTGATTGACACATGAATGGATGCACCACTTCACGTGAAAAAGAAGTTGTGTGCACCTGTTCTTTACTTTATAAAATAGTTTTGTCTATAGTCTCATGCTATTGTTGCTTGTAGTGACAATCAGAAGATTAAATTTTCAGTAACCAAAATAAATAGAAGGAACCATGACACTTCGCTAATATGATAAGAAATAGTACGCGATTAGTGACTGACAACTCCTTAGATGTATTTTCAGATAGCTACATATGTCACTTTTGATTGGAGCAGACACTAGACTAGGAATTGGGTTAACTGTGGGAAAAAAGGCTGGTAAAGGTAGCTTAAACAATATGCTAAAGAGTACATGCTGAACTTGGCATGTTATTGGGTTGACTTGTCTACCAATGTCATGTACCACGCCGGTTTCGATGAGTATTTTAACGCGGCAAAGCATAAAAATCTGCCTGTTAAAGTTTGTGAGTCGATCTCTAAATATAGCCATCAGCAAACATGATAGGTATTATCAAGTCACCATAGTAACTGCTGAATCTTGGCCTTTGCAATGTTTACGTTGAATGGCTGTTTCAGCTATTTCTAACACCTCTGTGTCTCATCTTCCACAGCTATATCTTCCATATCTGATTGGAGCAGACACTGTACTAGGCATTAAGGTAATGGATGAAGAAAAGGGTGGTAAAATAGCTTAAAATAAAAAAGCTTAGAATAAAAAATAGTGCATTCTAAGCGGTTGCATTGTGTGTATTATGTTTACGTAATACATAATACGTGTATCGGACTATACCAATAGCAAAACTGGTAAAATCGTGGTTGCCAATAATTTGTTCAACCAATTTATTAAAAGCGTCTTGTCTACGATTACGGTGTGCTGTATACGATTACAGCTCTGACAATTCTATCAATTTTGGCTGAATAAGTGTGTGTTTTTTTTTCATTTCGTGATTTCGGTCTGAACCAACAAAAATTGTCACAGGCGTGCTTTTAGTGCCATCACACGGAGTAGGATAATATATTGACAAACAAAGCTAGTCCCCTTCTTTCCTCAGTGGTTGATCATCAGTCCACCCACCCTTATTAAAGGTCGTCAAGTTGCTGAGATTCATAGAGGAGTCAGTTTCTTAGCAGACTTCTAATGAATTGTCTCAATCACCTCCACTTGTTAGCTACAATTCAGGCTAATAATAGGTTAGTCCCTTTGCTATTAGTGGTTGATGCATATGACTTACTAATATCATCATCAAGTAAACTGTCAAAAGGGGTGCTACAGGATGGTGAACCATCATAATACATGTTGTATTGTGATGTAGCGGGTCATAATATTCAGTGTTTATATAGTGAGTGTGTAGAGCCATAGGATATGCTTATGCTGACCACTAGCGTACTGGGTTACATATTAGGACTTACTGTCGCATGTCTTGCTAGAGTCTCTGTACAGACTGTTGTTACATGGCACACTCGAAAAGGATGAAAGGGGTTTGAGATAAACTGATACAAACCATTGTGTATGCCATGGGATAATCACAATTAGAGCACATCTGGGGTGAGTTGATATTTGATTTGCCCATGAGTGAGTGCACCACTTCACATGAAAAAGAAGTTATGTACACCTGTTCTTTACTTTATAAAATAGCTTTGTCTATAATAGTCTCCTGCTATTGTTGCTTGTAGTGACAATCAGAAGATTAAAGGTTGACTTGCAACAAAATTCACATTACAGTTATTTGGTATCAAAAGATTCGCCATGTCTTACTCTATTCTGTGGTAGGTGCCAAATATGTGGAAATGTGATTAAAAGCTCTTAAAAGCTCAAAAACAAAAAGCCGCCGTAGATTGGAATCTCTTGATTTCGATGACGTATCCGCGCCGTATGGTTATTGTCTTGTCACGTGATGTTCTCGCGTGATTTGAAAGGCCAATAAAAAGCTCAATATCAAACTTATCGTAGCAATAGTTTATAATAAACACTTCGGAATTTACCTAAGACCCCGTATCAAATATAGATGCTCGCTACTTTACAGTTTCGGCTTGGCCATTCCGTTCGACTATTCATGTCTGAGTTGCGATCATAAAAAATGTCAAATTCTGAAGAGTTAAGACCCTGGCGTTTCGAGCCTGACGCTCTATCTGAAGAAGATCCTCAACAGAATCAAACCTCCCAGCAAGTAAGCACCGACACTAGCCAGCTCTTATGTGCCAAGCTAGCTAGTAGTAATAGTTTTAGCTTGAGAGTGATAGAACGAATATTATTATATATGATTTTAATTATGATAATTATCGCTTCAATATTGCGAAAAAATAATTACAGATTTTTCTCGAATGACAACATTAACAATTTTAATATTTAAATCTAGTGCTGCACTGATATAATGTTGGATAACATCGACCTGATGTATTAGCTATGGTTGCATAGACATATCTGCTCATTTCTTTAGGAGCTAATACCACCGGCTACAGAGTGGTGTGCCTGCAAGCGTTGTCAAGACATGCCATCACTTCCTGAATGTTTGTGCTGCCATTATGCTGAGTTTGCGCATTGTCTCCTTGACCGAGGGGAGCATGATGTGTATGCATGTGTATGCATCCTGGTGTAAACGAATTTGTGGCGTCTGCACCCCTTGAGTTGAGGTGGAATAATTACCTGCGATATCATAGTGAGTTGGATATTCATTTAATGCCAACAACACCAAGGCTATGTTAATGTGTCAAGCATTATCTACAATTCTTGTGTTACACATTTAATGCATCAGTTGAACACACATATTCTGAACTCGTGGAACACAAGGAGAACTGGTATATTTGGCTTGTACACTTACTACAGTAGAGAGTGTATTAGTTTTATGATTTTATTATATAAAGATCGAGATTATTTTGATGATCAGCAATTATTGTTTTTCAATAATTGTTTTGGTAGATAATCTATTCCCATTTGGAGAGCCATCGCCAAATGCTCGGAAAAGATTGTGTGCATACCGCAATCTTGTGTTTGGGTTTATGCCGCAAATCTTGTTTGCAAGTCGGCAATATCTTCTTCATCATCCGTTGGTGGGAAAAGAGCCCGAATCTTAGACACTAAGCAGGCAGGTAGAGGCCGTCGCTCACGGCGACAAATTTGCGGCATAAGCCAAAACACAAGCTTGCGGTATGCACACAACCTTTGTAACAACATCCATTGTAATGGACCTCACTCTCAGGCCGTGGGAAAGTAGATCGGACTGGCATCGCTTGAAGCCTTCCAGCTCCATGGTGTTAGAGCTGGTGGTCTCTGTTGACTGCAAAGTAAACAAAGTTACAACCAACAATTACTTTCACATTATTTGAATGAACTATTTAGCTAGATGAGCAACTTCATGTTTATGTATTGATAACTACTAAAAAATTTTGGTTTTTGTCAGGCTGTGAAGTAAAAACTGTCAAAGTTTTACCTTGACAAGATGGCTGCTGACTATTAAACCGCAGCTCTGATCCATCATAGTGTAGGCTCTGTATAGTGCGCAATGCCCCGGACTATCGCATCTACCGTCACCTGCCAAATCAAGCTCCCAATCGATTGCTGCCATCAATATCTCGTTATGCAGGGTGTACTGCTCAGAAATACACTGTAAAATATTGTAAAACTTCATTATACAAGATTAATTTGTATCATTATCATTAGTCTAAGAATTTAGAATCCTCTTCCCCCTTTTTGTGCTATATTATGATGAAGAATCAGAATTTTGAATTATAATATATTTTGCTTGAAGGATGACATATTTTCATTTCAAGAAAACAATTGTTTCTAAATGTCGTTATTCAATTAGTGTGCCAAGCTTTTACTCACATTTTCCTAGTTTATGAGTAAATATTAACACTCATACCATGTAAGTATTCTCTTTGCTGGTAGAGGCAAACGCTGTGGCTTGGTATTGCGATGTTCAGGAGCGACAGAAAACGGAGGTTCTGCGTAAGGCATCCGCCAGAAAAGAGTGATGCAGCTGCCAGCAGGGGGTTGATGGCGTGAGCTCTGTTCACCCTGGCAGTTGTTTCCTAAGTGTACGATCAGTGACAGGAGGCACATGTAACCTTGAAGTCTACCCATCCGCCTTCTCGCACCATCGTGAATGAGCAGGGGAGGGCGCAGGTGTGACAGTAAAATAGTCGCTGGAGTGCTGTCACACTTAATATTATTTTCTCCTCTTTGAAGGAGGATTCGGTTCTGAAATCACAACACAATAGTTGACTTGCAATAAGATTTGTACAACATCATTTCCTGTTATTATATCATATTTGCTTGATCAAAAAAAGAATAAATATATAGCCATGCAATCATGACACAGATTTTACAAAACCCTATCAGAATCCATGATATTGTAAAGATAAAATGTGAGTAATAACTCTATGGATATTCTTTATATTTTGTCAAGTTTGGTTTAGTTCAGCTCTATCTTACATGTAATTGGAGAGCGTTTGACGCTGGCCAACATAGCGCTCAAACTCTTCCCAGTCTTCAGTGGTTGGCAGAAACTCTTCATCTAATACTAATAATAATCAACTAATAATATTAAAATGCTATTAACGATGATACCAGAAAATGACAATAACTATTTTATATAACATATCTATAAGTGAGTGGGGTTAAGAAATTTGGCGAAATTAATCGTGAAACAACATTATTTTATCAATTATATATTAATATATTATGTTTTACAGATAGGTATGCAGTATGAATTAGTTTTGTTATTATAATAAGAATAATACACATAATTAAAAAGATAAAATACTAATAATATAATATTACAATTAAATGACATTAATATTGTTATATTAAATATAGATTAATACAGTACTATTAGGAGAATACTAGATAATAACCCGAGTTACAACTACTAATACAAGTAGTTCATAAAATAAATTACTCACGTGCTTTGGTGATATGTGGAGTATGCAAACAGGTAAGAAAACATGTCGTCTTTGAACTGGCGAAAACAAAGGTAAGAGTAAGCAGGCGAATAAATAAAGTTTGTCACATCCAGCTTCACCCAGTTGCTCCACGCCCGGTGAAGGTCTGGTCTTTTCTCAGCTCTTGGCCAAAAAAAGGTGCTTCTCAGCTTGGCAGCTGCACAAACGCTATGTGGCGCGTTAGACATTATGATGAATTGAAATAAACAAGTTTAATATGAGAAAGCGTGTTTGCTATTTGCGATAGATCAAACTTGAACTGAAACTAACATTATCTGATCATGTGACTTACAATTCCCGCTATATGGCGCGAAAAATTTCTACAGCATTTTTCAACCATCATAGCGGACCAAAAGGCTCATCATTTTTATCAGAGAATGATATGCAATCGTTCAAGCTAAGCTTAAAAAATTAAACATATTTTTATGCTATGTTTTGAGATATCAGTGCTAAAAGTTGCAGCATTACGATGCCGATAAAATAGACGCGTAAGAACAATAGACATGGTTTTTATCGCAAGCGTGAAGTATATTTGTGAAAATAGTTCGACGAATAAGGATGCATGAAAGTGTAAACATAAACTATTTCGCACACATTTTAGCCGTTATAGCACACATACGTCACATTTTAGCCGTTTTGGAAAACGAATCCAAACTAGGGCGGTCTCGTGTGGCTGCGATTTTCTGTTCGTTTTTTAGCTTTTACGAGCTTTTAATCACATTCCCACATATTTGGCACTTACAACACAATAGAGTAAGACATGGCGAATCTTTTGATACCAAATAACTGTAATGTGAATTTTGTTGCAAGTCAACCTTTAAATTTACAGTTACTAAAATAAATAGAAGGAACAAAGACACTTTACTATCATGATAAGAAATAGGATGCAAGTAGTGCCGGACAACTCCTTAGATGTACTCTCAGAACACATCTACATCCTTTACATAGCTTAGTGGCAATAAGGAGATGACCTTTACTTTGTAAAACTTTGCAAATCAGTGGCTTGGTAAAGATAAGTTTCTGATCTCTTTTAAACTGCTTTCAGACTCATTTAAATGAATACTAATTAGTAGGCCTACTTATTTCCTTTTCAACTACCCTCAATTATGAAAACCAAATTTTTTCGATGTAAATTAATGTAACTTAATTATGGTTTTCTCTTTTCTCTCTGGTCTTAAAACTTCCCCACAATTACTTTTGGGAAGCAAACAAACAATGCAGCTGTTTACAATTAATATTTATGTTTATTTATACAAATCTCAATCTGTAGTTCGTTCATAGCTATTAAATTTTTGAAACTAAAAGCTCAATTCATTCTCGATTTGAAATCGTAGGAATGCAATCCCAAGTTTCAAACCAAGTATTCAACTACTGAGCCATACAGTCATTAACATTACATCGCTCTTATCCTTATGTTCGCTCTTATCCGTATATCTTATGTCCTTTGACACCCTGTTAGAGAGAAAAGAAAACTCCTAAGTGTTTGGTGTTTGGACACGATTATCGCTTTTGTATTTCTGTTTTTTGTGCGCAACATCACAATTACCTGTATAAAGAGAGCATAACTCCAAAGTCTCGATACTGAATGATACACCCTACAGGATGAATTTATTCGCGGAGTTATACTTCGCGAAAATTGCCATTTCATGTGTATTCGCGGATTAATTTATTCGCAGCTTAAAACTGTCACTCTCTATGAAGAGTTAACTCTATTACTTCTAACAATAGAGTTAACCCTATGCATGTGCACATTGCGTGTTTTGTTTTCTGTTTAGCTTCCAACTAAACGTACAGGTCGATCGTGCTAAACTATAAATTTTCTGCTGCATTCAGAGGTTTTCACGAATATTCATAGATTTGGAGGCCTTTGATGAACCAAAATTTTGTGGTAAGTAATGAGTTTTTCACATTTACTAAATTAGTTGAATTTTACTTTGATTATTCGGTAAAACGCATTATTTATGTTTTCCATCCCTACCACCTCATTATTTGTTTTAGTGTGAAAGAAAGATTTTTCATCATACACAGAAACACAATGATTGCAAGGGCGGTAGATGTCCTTCTTAGAAGATCACCAATCATTCAGGGAGGTCTTGAAATTGGGGTAGAAGTGACCGCAGCTGCTAACGCGAAAAATATATCTGTTTTCAAAAAGGAAAAAAAACGCCTTTACGAGCACAAATCTTTGGCCAACCGGCAGAACTTTGCAATAGTAAGCCATGAGGAGAGTTCTGATGATAACTTCCTTACCAGTCATGTAGTAGCGAGAGAATCACCTCTAACATCTACCCAAGACAGTGACAGCGATATAGAGCTGCTATTACCAAAATAACTAGTCAGAGAGCACCATTACACGCTAGTATTCACATATCAAGAGTACCAGTTCAATTTTATTGCTAGACAACCGCCATATGGACTAAACTGTTTATATTTTACTCCATTCATCGTTTGTAAAATTTTATTTGTATTTGAAATATTTTATTTGTACTCTCAATTTTGTAATAAATTATAATACATCTATACATGAAATAAAATATATAATTTGATCATGTTTGCTACAGCGATATCAAGGAGTTGTTGTCGATGAAGGGGTCTAGGTTGACTGGTTGCCTCTTTGCCAATATCCCTGCCTTGATGAATGTTACTACTTGTCTCTAGTTTTCGTAATCAGAGTAGGTTGTTTCATTCTCAATCTGCAGTAAACACAAAAAGAAAAAAATATTAACGAGTGTTGAGGAAGTACAAAAACAATAGCTGAAGTATTTGATGAAAGCGATCAGTTTTTAAACAAAAGAATTAACTAATGCGGTTGATTATGGAAAAACGTATCCACATTGCAAATCAAATACATACCATAATGTCCAGATCAGAATCATAATCGTCTTTGACTTCGGTATTAGAGATTGATGGAGTTGATTCTAATGTAAAAACACTAGGAGAGCTTTTTTGCTATGCTGAAGCCATGCCGAACAACTTGTGAAAACCTTGAATAATTTTGTAAAGTTTGACGCAATGGCAATAAAGCTCGAAGCCTGGCGATGATTTTAAAGAAGTTTTGGAACTCGGCTACGTTTAGTACTTCTGCCTTGCGGCTATTTTCGCGATGACGCCATTCTGCATATCTTGTGGCAACCTCGAATAATTTTGTAAATAAATGTGATGCCTTGCCAATAGTATTAGCTCAAAGCTCAGGCAATGATTTTAAAAATGTTTTGAAACTCAATTATGTTTAGTATTTACATTAAAAACTAGGCTAGCGACTAGTTTTCAATTTGATGCAGTAGTTATTCTCCCTTGTGATTAAAAATAAAACTAATTATTCACGGACTTTAATAATTCGCAGAATTGATTGTTCGCGAAATTGCAAATTTTTATAACCAGCGGATATTTTCATCCTGTAGGGTAGATAGCTCACAGGGCCAATGTATTGTTTTGGCATATGGTGCCATATTGCACAGCACTAGGTTCAACCAAATTGGCTGCTCTTTGATATTTAGATGAAGTAAAGTAGATTGATAAAGGCTTGTCATTCATATTTTCCAGCTCATCAGGAAAAGAAACTTTTTTTGTATGTAATCTTATCACCTGGCGACAAACTAATAAACCGGCACAAGCATTCCAAGCTCGTATCTAAACGGTTTAGCTCTCAACGCTCGTCAAAAGCCTCCAGCTCTTTGTAGTATATCAGTCATTCGCGCCCTTTAAATAATTTAAAAGATTCCAATAGATGTACTTATGAGAAAAGGGGCCTGAGGCTACAAAAATTAATAAGCCTAAAAGGGATGCGACACTTTTTTTAAGTTTTAAACAATTATGCGCACAATTGCTCAAGGAGTTCCCTACTCTTGCCATATATCAACATAAATATAGCTGGATCAAAATATCTTCAGTGCTGAACTTGTTTTATGTGGCTGGTTAAGACTATGCAGATTACAATGTGCTTCTTAGTCTAGACCAGTGATTCTAAATTATTTCTTGTCATGTTGAAACATGACTATAAGTAGTACTATTTGTCTATAAGATTGTTATAAGTACAACTCTGCATGAAACTGTATCATTATTAACCTTCATGAAAAGATAAGAATATGCACCAGGTTACAACAAAAATAACTTTATTAACTGCCACAGACATGATTAAACACATCATACCGCTGCTCTGTGCACAGTGTGCGTGCTCAGTGCAGAAAAAACCTTCATACTGCAGGGCAAATGCTTCCTGCACATAATGAGAGAGTCATTGTTCCTTAATATAGTAAAGGTGCAATAGCACTTTATCCATGCACAATAAGAAAACAAAAATGAAAAACATGCAAAGCCTTGCTAGCTACTTATACAGTAATAAAATATTAAAACATAAATATAATATATATATATATATAATATATAGAGGAAAAGATGAGAGTGTTAATTGTTGGTATTATGATAATAATTACCAGTAGAATTCATATCATCAGGAGTCTGTAGGTATATGGTCATTGATTTAGCTTTATCCGCATGGCTGCTACATCTAAATGTATAAATGGGAGATATGGAAAAAGAATGCTTCCCATGGAATTCGAACTCACCACTTTTAGTTCAGCTGCACAACACACCAATGCCCACACTAATTGATCACCTTTTCACATTTAGTAATGAATATGCAGTTAGTTATTCCTCCTTACAACTCTTACATCACACCAGACTGTCAGGATGTTCGTTATCAATATAATTAGTAGTGATGAGTCCATATGACAGCCATTAGTCACATTGATATGACAGTTTACTGTTCTAGTAATAACAGGCCTGATAGTAAAAGTTGGTTAATACCCGGAGTTGCCTTCTGCTACAGTTTTTTAATTTATACCCATAGATGTGCATAATGGTATAGAAGTCATACTAGAGAGTCGACCCTTGGGCAGTTTGTTAAAGTAGCAATTTCTTTTTTAAGGAGTTAAAACTTTCAATAAATGAAAAAAGGGTTATATAAAATAACAATGCCAATAAAAGTAGTACCATTTTATAGTTTTAAGTCACACTTAACAGCATATTTTGCAAAAAAAACTATGAATTAAAATATATTGCTCATAGTCCAGAATTAAAAAAATGTCCTTTGAAGATGATTTGCAATAACAGAATGAAGGAAAGCCTCAACTTAAACCACTAAATAAATATAAATATCTACTAGTACCCTGACAATCTAGAGTGTAGTGACAGATCATCAAATGGTATGAAAAGTCACAGACTGGGCAAATTGATTGGTGCAGATATTACAGTGTCTGCCTACTAAGGTAAAAATCATGAGTTCAAGTCCTGTGCAAGGCAATTTTTTTATCCTAATCTCAGATCCTGGCTTCAGACATATACTGAGCTTTTTATAGCAAATATTTCTTGCCTAACTCTTTTGTCACAAATTAATTTGTTCAACAAGACATAATTGAATAGGTAAAGCCTAATATCTGACAAGGGTACATATAAGCTGTCATAACCTTTGAACCACTCCTTCTATAAAAAAGATTTTGATACAACATTTAAGTTTTGAAATTATACAGTACGAGTACTCTGAGAGGGTGACAGGCTAGTGGGCTGTTAGAGATCAGTCACTTGATAAAGTTTAATCGACAGATTTATGCACAATTAATCTGTAAAGTTCATGAATGATCGATTAATGCAGTTGTTAAGGTGTTGTCAACCAAGCAGCATGTTGTGAGCTCAAATACTCTACTGGGCAATATTTTATTCCAACTTCCAAACTTTAATTATAAATGCATAAATATGTAGCCTATTCTTGTTCAGCATTGCATAAACTAGTCCAACCAAATTACAGTAATTAACTAGACATGTAATGTAAGTAAGTTATACTATAAGGCAGAATTGAGAAAAGGTTTCTAAATCATAAACAGATATAAAGCAATGATTACAGACTAGTAACTGACAGTCTCACCTATGAGAGACTGTCATGTGTAATAAGTATGTGTACAATAATTCTAAAAAGCAGCAAGGTGGTCGAGTGGCACAGGTGGTAGATAACTTAGTTAGGTAGTTGAGTAGCCAGGTTCGACTCGCGTGTAGGGAATAATTTTGCATAATGCGTTCAGCATGACTTCAAAATAATGGACAGACATGGCTCTAGTTATAGAACAAATTGATTTGTTGGTAAAAGATTTGTTGATAACTTTACTCACTGAAATCTAGTCTCCTCTACCATGATGCTAAGTTGGCCGTAAATGGTCCTGTCACCATTGACAACTGACAATTGTTAACAGGTACTTATGCTGTGATAATCACTGCAGGCGGGCAAGCTTCTTCATATTCAGCTTTAGTTCTACAATACAAAGGGACAATTGAAAGTTCCTGGTTTTGATGCATTAGAAGTGGTATGCCCATGACTTACTTTAAACAAAATGGAGGACAACTTCAAAAGTGCTCAGAGTTGTTCAACATCACTTATTGGTGCAAACCACTATTTGAGTTTTGCTAAGACTACAAAAAACTCTAGACAAAAAATCCTATGTAAAAACTAAAACACATAGTATATTATTAAATATTCAGAGTGGTCTGAAGGCAGATGCTTGGTGCAGGTGTTAGAGTTTTGATCTACAAAGGTGAATTTCCAGGGTTCAAGTCATATCCATGGCAGTCTTTTATCCTCACCTCCAACCCTGGATTCAGACAGACACAACTTTCATTACAGTAAATATTCTATTCGTAACACAGTCAGTCACCCTGGACTCTCTTACTTCCTATACAAAGTGGCAACTCAATCCAGCTGATAATAGATACCTGCATGTATGGGTATTATGGTGTCCGTAATACACAATACACGATGTATTTAACAATATTTACCATAATAAAAGCCAAGCCAGTTCACCAGTCCGATTGAAGCCTCGCTTTAATGTTACAAAAAAAATTGCTTAACACAAGATTCGAACTCACAACTTTTAGTTTAGCTGCGCAACACACTCTCACCCGTACTAATTTACTAACTCAATCAATTAGTAATAACCATGCAGTAAGTTATTATTCATGACTGTTGAACAGACAATATACACCTTCACTCAAATTGTGATTGTAATTAACAGACGATGTGGATATTATTCAGAGTTTTCCACACCTGTGTATTAATAAGACAATCACCAAATACTATTACGGTTTTTCCAAATTTTCTAGAACAAGCATAGTTTCACATATTGTTTTTATTCAAGGATGATAGCTCTGCATTACCACAATTCCTTGTTTTTATTTATCCGTTTTACAACGATGGAAGAATATTGCGTGAGTACAATTTAATCAGAAGTTTAAACCTCAATAATAACTTATTACTGAACCACCAACGAATTAATGTTATACAACAACCCTTTTTCAACATCTAGCACTAAAATGGCAGGAGGTTCGACAGGTTATGGGCCCATCGTCTTCAGAAACAGACTTCACTTTGATGGCGACCCAAATAATTACCAGTATTCAATGATTTGTGTCCTTTTAAGTAAGAGTTTCGGTTTGAGCTAGATGTGTCATTCTTTCGGCGAAGTTGTGGTTGTTGTGAACTGAATCTGTTGGCATGTACATCTACAGCTGATCCCCTGAGTACTGACTGTGCTTGTTTAGCTGATTCAAAGCGTCTAGCTATCATCTCTGCGTCATCTAGCGTCAGATCTGCATCGGCTTGTAGTTTTTCACTCAACTTGTATTCAGTAATGCCCACTACTAATCTGTCACGTATTAACTCTTCCCGTAGATCTCTATAGTCACAAAACTCAGCTTGGCGATATAGATTGCAAATAAACACATCTATAGAATCACTACTTTGTGTCAGTTTGTTGAATTTAGCTCTCTCAAGAATGAGATTTCTGTTAACTCCTAAGTATTCATTGAATGCATCGATCACAGAATCGTAGTCAGTTTCTTCTATTCCACGGCTAAGCACTACATCCTCTGCTTGCTCCCCTAACATATAAATAAGAGTGTTAATCTGTTCACGCTGAGGTCTAGTATCCAAACCGCTCGCTTTTCTATACCTCCTCAATCTACTATACCATCTCGTCGAACCGGCAGGTTCGGCAAAGTCAAATTTGTCAGGTGGGTACAGCTTGGGTGCAGAATAATGCACTCTTAATGGCTTCACCGTTTGTTCATCGGCATCACCGGCTTCCCCCTCTTCGTCAGACATGATACAAACACCGCTGCCACCATGTGTAGTTGTTACTAGTTAGATGGTAGGAGATTATTTATTCTGAACGTGAACACTTATAATAAAGAAGTAGCCATTGCCGTTGTAACGAGTGCAACTGTCTATATTTACTTGACGTACTTTAACACAAAACCTGGAGGTACACCACTCTTAGTATTATACAATGCAGTGTAACATAACACGGATATTGCACAGTACCCTTTCTTTTTCATTTATCACTTTGGTAGTGGGCTGTATGACAGGGGAATTTCTAGTATACAACTTAAAATTTATGAAATTAGCATAACAAAATATGAATTCAAATTATTCTTGCCTCAACTAGAGCTGTTAAAATAATCGGTTAGTTTAAATCCTTATCCAATCCCTACGAACTATTTTATTAGGTTTACTCTATTCACTTGGTTGTGCAATCTGCTCTTTTTAGAATGTTCAAAAGTGGTATTCAAACAAAATTATACAAAACCTAAAGCAACTCACTAGGCTTACAATGATAATGCAATGTTTCTTTTTTCATGGTACCTACGATTTTCCAACTCCAACCAATTTAGTTTGGGCTGCCATCATACTGGTAAACCTATACTTACTTACAGTTGAGCCTAAACTTGTGTATAGTTATATTTATACAAATTGATGCCAGTTAAAAAATATCAGTTCATATTAACTACTGGCCCTCATAACTTGTGATAGTGTTCTTCATAGTTGGCGCGGAATGGCAGACGCGTGGCGAATATTTAGTGGTTTCAACACGGCCTCTAGCGCATCTGTCATAAAAAGCTCTAATGGAGTCGCTTATAATGGCTTATTTGTCGAGAACTCGTTCAAAAAATAATACAGGACGTACACATGTATTTGCTGATCATTATAATATATGATTTCCTTTGGGGTTTTTGTTTCAGAACATAAACGTAACTCTTACTAGAGAAATTTCCCATACATGGTAGACGATGCAACTGATAGAACAATGTGACACAAAACCTATCAGAACTTTTAATACCTAACCACTTGGAATTTGTCATTCACGATTCATAAATGTCGTCGCACGTAGTAATTAAACTCAGCCGCAAGCACTTATTGTTATATAAATGTGTGTACTCACATGCGGTTGATGCCAAGAAGAAAGCTCTCTCAATCTCCCCACGCCTTTATACTCCCGTAACCTCTCGTACTTCCCGTAACCTCTCGTACTTCCCGTGACCTCTCGTAACTACCTGTAACTACCATGACCTCGGGCATTAGCGTAGCCCGCGGCCCACCAGCTCGATTATACAACATGCCCTTTTTCTTTTCTTTTTTTGTATGGGCCACTAACCTTCCAGAAATACATTGGGACTCATTCATCAACTCACCTTGCTGGTGAAGTTTACCTAACGCTTTAACCCAGGTCTTCCTCCATCGACACCTCCTGCGTACTATCACTCCCGAGCAACCCGGGGCTGCTGTCGTACTCGGCCGCACTACTCTCCTCCCTCTCCTGATCCTCCACTCTCACTGTTGTATAAATCAGTGTACTCTTCTCGCTACTGCCAGCTCCATTGCCAGTCTGCACTGGCTTTTCCATCACTCTGACCTCCGCCGCTACCAATACTTTTACCGTGACCACTGTCACTACCAACACTCCTTCCACCAACATCTCCAACACTACTTCCACCAACCCTGACTAGCCCGGAATCTTTTGGTTTGGTCAGTAATGCTCCTCAACCTCATCTCCGTCTCTTCCGTCTTTACCTCGCTCTCCCCAATAAGAGGCAGGCTCGACAGGCTTCCTGTGGGAGGTCTCCACCTGGGCCGTAACCGGCTGCACAGGGGATGGCACCACAGAGCTGGGAGTTGGCATAGGCCCAGACCTATCTAGCTCGACCTCACCTGCAACCAGTGCAGGTCTGCTACTAGCAACTCTCCTCTGAACCTCGGCTAACTCCTGCACCACTACCCTGAATGCCTCGACATTTTCCAACTCCATGACTGCTGCCTCCCGTTTGGCTTTCAGCTTGGCTAATTTTTCTTTCGACTTCCTCCGCACCTCCCTTTCCTCTCCTTCAATCTCCGCTACTTTTTTCTCATGATCTTCTCTGTCAAACATTTCATTGCTGGATATCTCGGCTAAAAAAGAGCAAACCTTTTCAATTACAGACACTGGTTTAGCTACTTTCTCAGCACCTTCCCTTACCTCATCGTGACTCTGTTCTCTATCACCCCCCATAGACACTTGCACATCTCTGGTGCCTTGGGCTGTTCCCTGTTGGCTACCAATTTCCACGTATTCGCTACTCTTCACTTCCTTGGTTTTGCAAGTGCACCAATCTTGACCTGTGTGACCTCTCTTAACTTCGCTCTCTCTGTCAGACTTATTTGTCAGGTTTTGCAACTCGACATCATCTGAAACATAACTTGACCCAGCAATAATGGTTCTTGACGAAAACGGCTTAACTGGCTTAATACTTCTACACTCCTTAACAGCCTCAAACTTACTTTCGCATACCGCGTTTACAACAGAAAATAATTTAAGCTGCCTTAACTCAGTTATGCCCAAGAAGTTTGTTCTCAATCCTTTCACCACGTATTCCTCTGTCTCCATAAATCTATATTTACTTTCCAACAGAACACCTGCTTTACCGACTACTTTTGGCTTACGACCATCTATTCCCGCCAAAACAGTAAATGGCTCCTCTAGCCGTAGGTTCAGCCTTTCGGCCGTCCCCTCGGTTACAGTCGACACCTCTGCCCCAGTATCAAACGTAAATTCAACGTTCTTCCCATTGACCTTCAAAACCTCTACAATTCTCATTTCTAGTCAACTGTCATCCTCATACTTATCCCTAGAACCAGAGAACCTAACACTTCTGCCCTTACTACTATCTTGGTACCTCTCCTTATACTTCTCCCCCTCAAACCTATCTATACTGTTGTTTCTGTACCTGCCAAATTGGCCTCTAATTTCGCGGGGGCTTTCTCGGCCCCTGTACCTCTCCCCACTACTGTCCCTGCTATCATACCGCTCGTAGCTATTATCTCGACTACCTCCTGACCTCCTACTACTACCTCGCCCGTCATAACCTACTTCTCTCCTATCCCTACAATAACGGGATACATGTCCTCGCTGTCCATAACAAAAACATTAAATGGAGGGACAACTCTTCATCTCATGCCCACTACGTTTGCAATTGTAGCATACTCTACCTTCACTGCCTTCTCTACTGCCTGGTCTATATCTAGAGACATGCCTCTCCCTGCTATTATCTCTATACTTTCTACTGTCACTGTCCTTGTGCTACTCCCTGCCTCTTGTCCCATATCTACTAGTACCTTGCTCTTCACTACCATAATACTCTCTACTACTCCTAGGGCTACCCCTAGGGGAAGATCTACCTGCTGAATCATAACTTCTATCTCTATCATTACTCCTGTACTGCGCTCGGCTATCAAACTCTGATACCTTTGCTACTTCTCTCTTAACCTCACTCTTTAACTCGGTACTTCTACCCTCATTTCTCAAAAATCTAATAGAGCTGTTGGCCATTTCACGAGCCCTCAATGCCTCCTGCAATAACGCCCAAGTAAGATTGGCATTCTTCATTAACTCTCTGCTTACTTCTCTATCTCTCAACCCGTTAACCGCGACAATTAGGGCAAACCTTACCCTATCATTATCGTTAGCCACCTCTGCATATCTGCTCAAACTCTCTACCCGTTGTAAAAACTCTCTATCACTTTCCCCAAGTGTCTGCCTAGCCGTAAGGAACTTATGCCCCTTTACGAACATACTCTCCTGTCTACCATAATAACCCTGTAAAACTTCCACTGCCCTTTCATAAGTAGAATTTACGCCATCTACGTCAAACCCTGCACCCCTCAATACTTCTCTACCACTGTGCCCAATAGCTCTCAATAGTGGCACTAACCTACCTCTACCTCTCATAATAGGGCGTCTATCGCCACCTTCACCCTCATAACCTCTTCTCTCAACTGCACTCTCAATACATAAATTCATCTCCTCTATGAATCTCTCCCACGACCCATCACCGTGCTCTCCAAACACCAGCTTCGGAAACCCACTCTCCATCTCTACCCGATACAATATCTCCCTCGCCACGAATTCACTCTACCCCTCTCGTATAAAATTAGTGTAACTCCCACCTCCGAATATGTAGTAAATATTTACACCTCACCAACACCGCTACTTCACCGCTACAACACCTCACAACACCACCCTACCTCACGTTACCTCACCTGCACGCCTGTGAAAGGGTCTAATCAACCGTTTAAACTTACCCGTAACCAGAAAATTATCGCTAATGATAACGCAAAAGAGAAAAAAAATCAGAAATTCGTCAACTGCGCCATGTTATATAACTGTGTGTACTCACATGCGGTTGATGCCAAGAAGAAAGCTCTCTCAATCTCCCCACGCCTTTATACTCCCGTAACCTATCGTACTTCCCGTAACCTCTCGTACTTCCCGTGACCTCTCGTAACTACCTGTAACTACCATGACCTCGGGCATTAGCGTAGCCCGCGGCTCACCAGCTCGATTATACAACACTTATAACGGAAGTTCCAAAGTAGCAATTCTGATTTTGCGGTGATATGGATGATATGACACGACGCGTACCAACCTAGGCTAACCTATTGAACTAAGGTTACTTCACCGCGAGCGCATTATGTTTTATTATTGCGTTTCACGCTCTGGCTACGCGCAAGCCATATGTCTCAAGAAGAATCTACACATGTTGTCTGTGAGACTGTACATGTATGGGTTTAATCAATTATATAACCAATTTTCAATGATTTTGAATGTGCAACAATGTATTTTATCTGTTGTGTTATAATATTTTGGCGGTATTTTTTGCTATTGGGGCAACGTAAGTTGGTCAGATCTCTTATTATCGTCATCGTTATAACAGGATTTTCCACAACTTGGCCAGCGCGTGAGTGTGGGAGAACATAACATTTTGGTAATTAAAAATAGCTGTTTCTAGGCCTACTAAAAACTTGTTTTGATTTCTTCACTGTAGTTTTATTGCGTTTGGCGATTTGTGGCTAAATTTATACTTGAAGAATTGCAGTTTCACTCGAAGTTTATTAGTGTTAACTTGCGCCATGAATGACCGCCGATGTCATGGACTAAAACACATAGCACAATATAAACAAGGAAGACAACACTTAAAGTAAAGCCAGCCTAGTTTCACTGCAAAAGGTTTTGCATAAATATCTACGTCTGAAATTGTTGAAGTAGTGCAAACGTTTTACCTGTTTGCACGAGTAGGTTACTTGGTGCTTCCAAGTTTTTTATAATATGAAAATGTATATGGTAGTTTCCGTAGTATCGGTCATCGTTTCATGAGCATAGGTGGTACATTAGAGAACAGAAATTAAAAACGGGCTCATATCGCCAGCAATACATGCATTGTGAATGGTGGTGGTGAGAAGCAACAGAGAAGTCTGCAGTTCAAACATCGCAACATCTCATTTACTCTTCAATTACATTCAACAGAGATTAGACATCAAATAACCGAGAAGCAGGAAGGTTTAGCACTCAAAACATCCAATAATACACAACTTTCAAAATTCAGTGTCTGGCAGAAAAAGTCCATTGTAGATCTTCATATACCAAAATTTTATATGTAGATGTAGCGGCTGCAGTGAAAGAATATGTTCACGATGAACATATTATTTTAACCTTTTAACCTAGCTGTTGTATGGGTGCAAATGTGTTTGGGCAAATGCAATCATTAAGGCATTGATGCTTCATGCGTTTGTAACCAGCCCAGTGGAGAGGTTAAAATTGTTTAACATAATATTTTACAGTAGCTGCTATAAGTCGAATTCTGATATATTACAGGCTACAGTAGGCTTCAGTTTAGGCCCGCTATAACTTGTCTAAAAATGTTTACAGTTGGAAACGTCAATATGATGGTGCGATGTTTTTGTCCTTCTCTCTTTCTTTTCACCGCCTCCTGTTATAAAAATAATAGGTATTTTCATAGCAGCCTCCTTGTGCTTTCTCTTCTGCAATAAGATGTGAGCAAAGGGCCTTAATTTAATAGCTAAATTGTAATTTTAATAGTTAAGAAGCCATAATAAATTATAAAAAAATTATTATATATACAGTCAACCATGGATAACTCGTCCACGGATAGCTCGACCACATGATTAATTCGAACATTTCCTTTGGTCCGTTCCCACGTAATGATAAATTGCTATAGATAACTCGAACTCAACACTGTTAATTCGAACTGTTTTTTTGCCCAACAGCTACCGAAACGGTTGTTTTCGCTTTACAAAATTACTTTATTCAAAGCCATAGAGGTAAACTTCATCTTTCCGTAATTCATAAGCGTCGTTATTACCACCATCGGCAAAATGTTTTTGTCAACGACTTTTCTAAAAGTTTGGTGAAATTTGATTTATACTGCGATACGATGAATAGCACGGGCTAGCCGGGTCACGCGCGCAATAATTTTCGCCACGCACCTACAAAACAAAAATCGCATGTTGTTTTGTATGTGCGTGGCGAAAATCTTTGAGTGCGTGACTCGGCTAGCCCGTGATGAATAGTTTTCCGACGTTGATTCCGTGTTGAATCAACGTCGGAATGTTGAATGTTTAAAACGTCTTAAAAATGTTGTAATTAAACGTATACAATGTCTGAGCTACAAAAAACTATTCATCTTTTGACCTAAACACAGAATACGTGTGTACATTCAATAAGTATCTATTAAAAAAGCGTGAGTGATATAGAATGTACCGTAAAACCTCGTAAAACTTCTAATTGAATTGCTTTGGAGTGTTGCTCTTAACGAATCCCAGGTAAAGTAAGGTAATCTGCATAAACTTCAAGAAAAAACGGCAAAATTGATCGTGGGTAAAACTCCAAAAGTAAAAAATGTCTTTTCTTTTGAGCATTTCAACAACGATCAAGTTTTGCCAATGTCAATCTGAAAAACGTCCTGGCAATAACATCACCTCAAACAACGAACCAATCTCAAGTGATAGAAAAATCTCTATACTTTTTCATGAAACGTTTTAAACTTTACATTAGAAGCATTTAATTTGAAACAAGCCATTTGTGCTTTTGATTTATATTATAGTTTGTATATGTACATATATCTACTAATAAATAAGTAAATATATGGACTTGTGACAGTGCTCTGATAACTTGAACGCTCTGATAATTCGAACACTTTTGCTCGGTCCCTTGAAGTTCGAGTTATCCATGTTTGACTGTATATATATATATATACAGTGAAATTCGGATAACTATCACTTGAGATTGGTTTGTTGTTTGAGGTGATGTTATTGCCAGGACGTTTTTAGATTGACATTGGCAAAACTTGATCGTTGTTGAAATGCTCAAAGCAAAGACATCTTCTTCTTTTCAGCGTTTTACCACGATCAGTTTTGCCGATCTTTCTTGCAAAGATGTATGCAAAGATTACCTTACTTTACCTGGGATTCGTTAAGAGCAACACTCCGAGGCAGTTCAATTGAAAGTTTTACGAGGTTTTACGGTACATTGTATATCACTCACGCTTTTTGAATGGATACTTATTGAATGTACACACGTATTTTGTGTTTAGGTCAAACGATGAATTGTTTTTTTTAGCTAAGACAAAGTATACGTTTGATTTCAACAATTTTTAAGATGTTTTAAACATTCAACATTCCGACGTTAATTCAACACGGAATCAACGTCGGAAAACTATTCATCACGGGCTAGCCGGGTCACGCACTCAAGGATTTTCGCCACGCAAACACAAAACAAAAACAACATGCTGTTTTTGTTTTGTATGTGCGTGGCGAAAATCCTTGCGCCCGTGACCCGGCTAGCCCATGGTATTCATTGTATAGCAGTATAAATCAAATTTCACCAAACCTTTAGAACAGTCGTTGACAAAAATATTTTGCCGATGGAGGTAATAACGACGCTTATGAATTACGAAAAGTTAAGGTTTACCTCTATGGCTTGGAATAAAGTGATTTTCTAAAGCGATAGCAACCGTTTCGGTAGCCGTTGGGCAAAAACAGTTTGTTACAACAGTGTTGAATTCGAGTTATATAGAGCCATTTATCGTTGCGTGGGAATGGACCAAGCATATCCAGTCGAGCTAACCATGTGTTCGCTATATTCGAGGGGCGAGTTATCCATGTTTCACTGTATATATTGTTTTTGTGGACTAAACAGAAGGGTATGACAATTAAATAAACTGAATTAAAGGAAAAACCTGAATAGCTGATTGAAGCGTTAATGTTAAAGGCTTACTTGCAACAAAAATTACATTACAGTTACAGTCAAACATGGATAACTCGAACTTCCAAGGACCGAGCAAAAGTGTTCGAATTATCAGAGCATTCAAGTTATCAGAGCACTGTCACAAGTCCATATATTTACTTATTTATTAGTAGATACATGTACATATACAAACTATAATATAAATCAAAAGCACAAATGGCTTGTTTCAAATTAAATGCTTCTAATGTAAAGTTTAAAACGTTTTCATGAAAAAGTATAGAGATTTTTCTATCACTTGAGATTGGTTTGTTGTTTGAGGTGATGTTATTGCCAGGACGTTTTTCAGATTGACATTGGCAAAACTTGATCGTTGTTGAAATGCTCAAAAGAAAAGACATTTTTTTCTTTTGGAGTTTTACCCACGATCAATTTTGTCGTTTTGTCTTGAAGTTTATGCAGATTACCTTACTTTACCTGGGATTCGTTAAGAGCAACACTCCGAGGCAGTTCAACTAGAAGTTTTACGAGGTTTTACGGTACATTCTATATCACTCACGCTTTTTTAATAGATACTTATTGAATGTACACACGTATTCTGTGTTTAGGTCAAACGATGAATAGTTTTTTGTAGCTCAGACAACGTATACTTTTAATTACAACATTTTTTAAGACGTTTTAAACATTCAACATTCCGACGTTGATTCGACATGGAATCAACGTCGGAAAACTATTCATCACGGGCTAGCCGAGTCACGCACTCAAGGATTTTCGCCACGCACATACAAAACAACATGCGATTTTTAATTTGTATGTGCGTGGCGAAAATTCTTGCGCGCGTGACCCGGCTAGCCCGTGCTATTCATCGTATCGCAGTATAAATCAAATTTCACCAAACTTTTAGAAAAGTCGTTGACAAAAATATCTTGCCGATGGTGGTAATAACGACGCTTATGAATTACGAAAAGATGAAGTTTACCTCTATGGCTTTGAATAAAGTGATTTTCTAAAGCGAAAACAACCGTTTCGGTAGCTGTTTGGCAAAAAAACAGTTCGAATTAACAGTGTTGAGTTCGAGTTATCTATAGCAATTTATCATTACGTGGGAACGGACCAAAGGAAATGTTCGAATTAACCATGTGTTCGAGCTACCCGTGGACGAGTTATCCATGTTTGACTGTATTTGGTATCAAAAGATTCACCACCTCTTACTCTGCTGTGTTGTAGGTACAAAATATGTGGAAATGTGATTACAAGCTCTTAAAAGCCCAAAAACAAACAGATAATCGCCGCCATCATGAAACCGCCGTCGCTAAAAATAATGGGTATAAGGGTATAATTTTTAGATGTTTTTGTGCTTTCTCTTCAGCAATAATTTAGGAGCAAAGTTCCTTAGTTCGATGGGCGAGTTCCAACTTTAATAGTCACAGATGTTGTACCTGTAAGCAAAAACGGACTAATTGTAACCAACAAACATTTAATTTGTAAAAAAAAATGAAAGATTAAAAATATTCTACACTGTCATCACCTTTCACTTTTTCATTCCACTCTCATCATCGGTCATTGTAGCCTACTCCTGATATTTTTTGTAAAAATGTGATATATTCATATAGGCCATACTTTGGTCAGTTCTTAGTCTTTCTTAAAATAGCCAAAAGGAAAATCATGACGCTGAGACATTGCCTGATATGTGAGAACTGTTTTGGGGGTCTTAACTGTAGCCTTTGTGTAACGTATTAAACTCATATATATAATACTAAGTGGATGCCCTTTAAATTACCATTACCTTACATTACAATTGACATTACAATGCCTAGACTATATATTACCTAATACATTACATTTACACTATACTAGGGTTGCACGATTGCTCGATAGTCGATTTCTATAGTCGATAGTTGTCTTTCTCGATATGAATGTGTTGCCTATTTTAGCCGATCGAAACATCCGAAACACATATATTGTTATTGAGTAATAGAATAATATAACTCGATAGTTATTGCCCTCAAATAGCTCGAACACATGATTAACTCGAACAGAGTTGTTTGGTCCGTTCCCACACAATGATAAATTGCTTTAGATAACTCGAACTCAACACTGTTAATTTGAACTGTTTTTTTGCCCAACAGCTACCGAAACGGTTGTTTTCGCTTTAGAATATCACTTTATTCCAAGCCATAGAGACAAACCTCAAATTTAGTAGTTCTTAGACGTCGTTATTACTATCATCGGCAAAATATTTTCGGTAACAACTTTTCTAAAGGTTTGCAAAAATCAAATTTTGCCAATCATCTGATTAGCGATGGCCCTCCAAAAGCAAAGGAAAGTTAGCTAACCTTCGAATAAACTTGAAGAAAATTTGCAAACGTAATATTGGTTAAAATGATGATATACAGCCCCCCTGTATATCATTCCTGGGGGCTGTATATCGTTGGTTAAAATGCTCAAAAAAGATGTCCTTTTTTCTGAGAATTTCAATGGCGATGAATTTTGGCTAATTTTAATCTGAAAACGTCCTGACAATCCCATATCTTTAAACAACAAACCAATCTCAAGTGATAGAAAAGTTTTGATACTTTCTGTTGAGATTTTTTTAAACTTTATACTTGAAGCCGTTTAATTTGCAACAAGCCATCTATGCATTTGATTTATATATAGTTTGTACATTTATCTACTAATAAATACAAATGTACATGGACTTGTGAGAGTGCTCTGATAACTCGAACACCTTTTCCTATTCTGTCCCACAATCCTTGATCTTTTCAGTCACGATAATTCGATAGTTTTGCCAGCTGCCAAATCACTCGATAACTATCGGTGAACTCTGTCTGCTCATTGATATTTTGATACTATCACTATCGCTGGGACCACTCCAACGATAGTCGGTAACACGTTTTCAAACAACAATTGCCATCCCTACACTATACTCCCTACAACTGTTAATACCCTAGGACACTTAAATTTCGCTAGTATTCAGTTTCGTGAGTAGCATACAGAGTAAAATTTCATTGCACCTTAATTTCGCAGCTCTGATGAGTGCGAAAATATAGTCATGTGAAAATAAATGCAGTGTAACAAACATAATTAGATTCTTCAGGTTCAGTTCACCGCATGCCTGTATTCACTGGTTGCAAGTTGGGGCGGCTAATGTTAGGTGACTAGTTATGAACATCTAGGGGTGTTGAGGGGCGGTGTAAGCCCTCAACAGGCTTTTCTTATGTAGGTCCTCAACCGGGCCTCTTGTGTGAAGTTTTAAAAAAAATTATCGGAAATATCAACATTTTTTAATTTTATTTTTTGAGATTTGTTTTGTTCTAGGTGATGTGACTGATGAGACGTTTTTAAATTAAAATAGGCAAACCTTACCGCAATTAAAACGCTCAGAAAAAAGACATCTTTTTCTTTTGAGCGTTTGAAAAAACATCAATTTTGCCGATTTTATTTTAAGTTAAGGGACATGGCCAAGCGGATGTTTGGTAAAACTTGATATTTTGCAAACCTTCATAAAGGTTGTTAACAAGAATATTTTGCCACTGATGATGATAATAATGACGCCTAAGAACTACTAAAAGTTGATGTTTGTCTCTATGGCTTCGAATAAAGTGATATTCTACAGCGATAAAAATCGTCTCCATAGCCGTTGAGCAAATAACTTTTCGAATAAATGATGTTGAGTTATCTGAAGCAATTTATCATTGCGTGGGAACGGACCAAACTAATCCGTTCGAGTTAATTTTCTGTTTGAGATGAAATGTTACATTTTATCCGAGGGCGAGTTATCAGAGTTTGACTGTACTCGGCCACGGAAAGTTCCTAAAAAGTGGGACTGCTCAGCCAGATGCCCGCGGAAATACGCGGCTGGTTCACCTATAAGAACAAATTTCAATTTGGGACTAGTTTGTAATTGTGAACCGCAGGTAGAATGGTGTGGGCGTGGTCGATAATGCAATTTGATCGCTTGTTGCCATTTGTTTCTTGGACTGTCAATGAACAAAGTTATTTAATTTCGCGTTTTCGCTCGTTCGTTATGATAGTTTAATTTCGCACATGAAATATTCGCGAGAGATTGACTCCGCAAAAATGCGAAAGTTAGATGAGGCGAATACATAGTGTGCTAGGGTAAGCTGCTTTTGTTACTTCTGCCTGCGCCATGCATTCATCTGGTAGGGCTGAGAGCCCAGCGTGTGACACAATGTCGTTATGTATATTATAACCAACGTAATGAATATCTTCACTATTATTGATTGCTGTACTCAGTTGAAAGCATAGTCTAAAGGGTAAGCTTCTGGCCTCTAGAACTAGAAGCGCCAAGATCCAATCCTCTGTGAAGAGTATTTTTGTCCCTAAATTCTGATCTCTATCACTGGACAGACAGAGTCCCACAATAATATATGTTAGCCAAATGCCCGGCAGAGTTGCACGAGTGATAAACGACAACGCAATGAATTTGAGTAACATACTTGGTAATCCAGCGAAGGTAAACTTATCTTTACTAAAACAATGACCGCGTCTGCAGACGACTAAATAATAGTTACGTCTTGCGTAACTATGATAAACTGTTTAGTTAATGACCTCATGAGCTTCAAGCTTGACTACTTTAACCGATGCAATAAAAATGCTAGCAGCCATTGAAAGTTTTTCTATCATAGTGTAGTGGATTAGATTGCTGGCCTGCCGACAAAGAGTTTCTGAGATCAAATCATCTGCGAGGCAGATTTTTGATTTCTAATTCTTAATCACAATAACTGGACTGACAACAAACTTTGAGAGTAAAGGTATAATCTCTTGCAGAACTATGATCAGGCACATTTCATCCAAGTCCTTCAGCTAGCTCTACCATTATAAGCTCATTAATATACTCCTGAATATGTTATGAATAAGTCAGTTATGTTAGATTCCAACACATTCACAACACCCAAACACTATAGTTTCCATTTCAGTCGATGCCATTGCTACTCCTTATTTATTAGCATGACGTCATTCCAATAAGCCAAAGCTTTCCTCAAGCTATTTGCAGTGTACACGCAGTCACAACCAGCCAGGCTATGTTCATTAATTGTATGCAAGCTACAATTTTAAAACGATTCTGTGGAAATCTCAAGTTGAACTGGAGGTTTTTGGAGATGTCTAAACACTTGTCAAACAGTATTTCTATGTTCTTTAGTAGTTGTGGTTTTGCTGTCTCATTCTTCACTCATCATTAGTTTTAATCTTGACTGTGATTTTTCATGCTCTTAAAGTCTGATGAGATAAAAAGAGAAACATATCAGTTTATTTTCTAGTTTCAGATTTTCCTTGCTTTCTATTATTCAGTTGTCTTCTCTTTATCATCTATTTAGTCAGTTTACCCTATTCTATTTTTAGACTATCAACACAATAGCCATGATTGCGGTTTTAAGTCACATGACAGAAACAACATGTCATCTTATTTGTGTTTCTAATCCTATTTTCAAATTTAAAGTTTTCAACTTTTCATTCATTTTAAGCTTCAACATACATCTGCGCTCGATGTTTACATTATCAGTGCTGCTGCTTGAATCTGCCAGCCATATTTTAAAATCAGAACTAACCATGAACTGATGACTAACTTTACACTGACTACCAAATTACAGCAAACCATGAACTGAAGACTAAGTTTATGCTGACTGCCACTGTAACAGCGTATTTCTATAAATTTCTCATAGTTCAAGGCTATTCTGTCCCTTTGGTTGATTACAGTCTCCAATATGACAGCTGGCATCAAAAAGGTATTGATATTATGTTTTTTACATTCAGGAGTTATGTACTCTTCAATGTTCAAATAATCTGATTGTTCAGCCTCATTAACTAGCAGATGGAATAGAACAATTATGGTGCAACAATATATATCATAAATTAGGGATACTTGGTTATCTATCACATATACCTGCACATGTCTGTAAATTGGGAGTTACACTCTCCATATGCATATTGCTCTAATGATTAGGAAATGATCAATTAGTGACTCTAATAACAGCATTTGTGACATTCATCTACCATGAATCATAAGCATGAATCATAAGCAATATAACAAGCATTTCATTATCATAGCATTTAAGTATTACCTATTTACAGAGATTTCATATCATTGTTAATATTTACAGTAATAATTCAACTTACGCGTGCTCCAACGTACGAGAAACTTGAGATACGAGCCAGCTTTTAAGCAAGTTTCAGCACTAACATACGAGCCATGTTTGAGATACGACCACGTTAGTCAGTTGCCAAGTATGTCTGAGGTGTTTTCAGACAATAGCATCAATCTGTATATTTCAACTGCTCAGGTTATACTTTTTTACCGCATTTTTGTGCGCGCTTTCAGTGCAGAATTATGTGAATTAAAAGTACTGTGCGTAGACCGAAAGTTGCAGTAAAATAAAAAATAATGTAAAGAAAAAGCAAATGATAACAATTGATATTAAACAGGAAATTATTGAAAAATATGCGAAATGTGTATGCATGCGTGATCGAGCTAGCTCAGCAATATGACAGAAATACATCCACAATTATCAAACAGAAGGATTATATTCAGGGTGTTTAGCTCGCAAAAGGACTAACCATAGTTTCTAAACAGCACAGAAATTTTCACGACAGCTGATGGAGAGACTGCTCAGGCATTGGATAAAAGATAAACAATCGGCCGGTGACAGCGTAACTGCAATGATGCTATGTGAAAAGGCCAGTGCTATCTATCAAAACTATAAAAATAGACATTCCGACAAGTTGGCTAGTGGTCGTGCATTAAACCTTTGTGACGACACCTGTGTTCGTCCTAATCGCAACATGTTGAAAGAGGGACAAAGGCAAACGTCCTTAGATAGAATCATCTTAAAACTGCCGGCTGGTCGTGAAAGCGAAACAAAGGAAAAATTAGCTAACCTGCGAGAAACTTCAAACTATGAACGCTGAAGAAATTTTAATTATGTTAAGTTAAAAATGAAAGTTAGCTTTTAGATTTGCTTCCAAGTTTGTCTTTTAAGACTTTGATAAAATCTAAATTTATCAAAGTCAACTGTTGTAGTGAAGGATAACTTATCTCTCCCTCTCTGGCAAATACTGCTAGCTGCTATTGTGTGTATTTAATTTTACCTTTTAATTTATCACATTTCCTTGCATTATTTTTTATTTGTTGCTTTTTGAAAGCATGCAGTAAGTTAGGGCAATAACCAACATGTTCTTTATGTTACAATATCTTGTTTTGAGTGTTTTATTTACATTTTTTAGAGTATGGAAACCAATCAACATATATTTTATTGTTCTATATATAAATAAATTGCACCAACATGCGAGTAAATTGACATACGACCTCAGTCTCGGAACGCATTAAGCTCGTAAGTCGAAGTGTGACTGTAGTTTTAAAAAGATGTTTACTTATTCACCACCTACAAGACTTGCTTATCTCAGCTCATCATGTACCCTGAACATTACAACTAGCTACCATCTTTCTTGTGTAGCCTTCATGTTACATTGTGTGCTGTTCCCTTCCCAGTTACTTGCTTATTCTGGCAGTTATAGTGTCGTGCCAGATAGGTTAGTGGTTGGCTCCAGTTTCAGCATCCCATTACTTCCGTTAGAGAATTCATAGTACCTGTCATCCACTAGAAAACAAGAGTAAGAAAAGTTTCGACTTTTTTAAAATTTTTTGCTCCAAAGAATCTTCCTGGTTTTAAATTTAAATTTTCACTTTGTGTATTAAAATATATTCCCATAAAACCTCTTACTGAACGCCATGGCGCTCTATTTTTCTACCCTTTTTACAGTGGTGGTCAATTGGAGGCTGCATTCAAATAGAGGCAGGCATGGTATTTTTTTGAATGGCTCGTCAGAATTCTCGAAAAATAAATTTAGCCTTATTCCGGGCGAAGCGAAACATAAATATTATCATTATTAAACATAATCGTATTGTTTACCTTAATAACGATTTTTATTATTGTTAGTGATTAATTATCAATACAGTGTTGTGGGTTCTTTTCTACTGATCACTTGATATTATGGGTTCATAAAGGTCAAAGAAAGTCAGTGACAGTCAAATAGAGGTGGTATTCAAATGTAGGTAGCGTTCAGAGGTTTTACGGTCTATCAGATTTGAATTGTTATAAGGAGAGTGTTATTTTAGGATATCAAAGTACTTTTATGTATTGCTAGTCAAAGCATCTAGAGATGTTAACATAATAATACCTCACTAAATTTTGTCTCCATTTTAATACCTTCTGGTTCAACAATAAAAATAGAGCCATACCTCAACATACGAGCTTAATGAGTTCTGGAACATAGCTCCCATTTCAATTCTCATATCTCCAAACAATTTTTCTTATGTGTTTAATAAATAGGAATTAATTGGTTCCTTCCAGTAGAATAATGAGGCTAAAGTGGATATTACAATGGAAATGTGTTTTTTCATTGGTCTAATTCTCTACCTGCAGTCACAAAGTAACAAGTAACATATCTACCCTACAGGATGAATTTATTCGTGGAGTTAAATTTCGCGAAAATTGTCTTTTCATGCATATTCGCGGATGAATTTATTCGCGGCTGAAAACTGCCGCTCTCTAGGAAAAGTTAACTCTATTGCGGCTAATAATAGTTATTACTACGCATGCGCACACTGAGTGTTCCGGTTTATATTTAGCTTACAACCGCGAGGCGATCGTGCTATTCTACGGTAAACAATTTTTGCTGCGTACAGAGGTTTTCACGAATATTCATCGCTTTAGAGGCCTTTGATAAGCCAACAACTTGTGGTAAGTAATGAGTTTTTACATTTACTAAATTAGTTGAATTTTACTCTGGTTCTTCGGTAAAATGCAATACTACCGTATTTTTTTCCATCTCTACTGCTTCATTTTTTGTTTTAGTGTGAGAGAGAGAGAGAGAGATCTTTCATCATACACCGAAGAACAATGATTGCACGGTTGGTAGATGTCATTCTTAGAAGATCTCCAATCATTCAGGGAAGTCTAGAAATTGAGGTTGAAGTGACCGCAGCTACTTACGAGAAGAATATATCTGTTTTTGAAAAAGGAACAAAAACGCCTTTACGAGCACAAATCTTTGGCCAACCGGCAGAACTTTGCAATAGTAAGCCACGAGGAGAGTTCTGATGATAACTTACTTACCAGCCATGTAGTAGCAAGAGAATCGCCGTCAACACCTACCCAAAACATTGACAGCGACAGATCTGCTATTAGTAAAATAACTAATCAGAAAGCACCATTACACGCTATAGTATTCACATATCAAGAGTACCAATTTTATTGCTAGACAACCGCCATATAGAGTAAACTGTTTATATTTACTCCATTCATCGTTTGTAAAATTTTATTTGTATTTGATATATTTTATTTGTACACTAAAGTTTGGAATAAATTATAATATATCTATACATGAAATAAAATATATAATTTAATCATGTTTGCTACAGCGATATCAAGGAGTTGTTGTCGATGAAGGGGTCTAGGTTGACTGGTTGCCTCTCTGCCGATATTCCTGTCTAGATGAATATTACTACTTGTCTCTAGTTTTCGTAATCGGAGTAGGTTGTTTCATTCTCAATCTGCAATAAACACAAAAAAGAAAAAATATTAACGAGTGTTGAGGAAGTACAAAAACAATAGCTGAAGTATTTGATGAAAGCGATCAGTTTTTAAACAAGAATTAACTAATGCAGTTGATAATGGAAAAACGTATCTGCACTGCAAATCAAATACATACCATAATGTCCAGATCAGAATCATGATCGTCCTTGACTTCAGTATTAGAGATTGATGAAGTTGATTCTAAAGTGGAAAGACTAGGAGAGCTTTTTTGCTATGCTGAAGCCATGCCGAATAACTTGTAAAAACTTTGAATAATTTAGTAAAGTTTGATGCAATGGCAATAAAGCTCGAAGCCTGGCGATGATTTTAAAGAAGTTTTGGAACTCGGCTACGTTTAGTACTTCTGCCTAGCGGCTATTTTCGCGATGACGCCATTCTGCACATCTTGTGACAACCTCGAATAATTTTATAAATAAATGTGATGCATTGCCAAATGTGTTAGCTCAAAGCTCAGGCAATGATTTTAAAAATGTTTTGGAACTCAATTACGTTTAGTATTTACATTAAAAACTAGGCTAGCGACTATTTTTCAATTTGATGCAGTAGTTATTCTCTGTGATTAAAAATAGAACTAATTATTCACTGAATTTAATAATTCGCGGATTGTCTATTCGCGAAATCGCGAATTTTTATGACCAACGAATATTTTCATCCTGTAGGGTAATGATTATGGTATGCAATAAAACAACATGTTTATATCCAGTACTGTATAGAGTTCTCACCTTTGAGACAGACAGTAGAGGCTAGCGATGGTTCAGGAAATACTTGACTACAACTCATTCTGAACACTACACCTTTGTTACGCTACGCAACAGTAAAAAAACTTTACATTTAACTTAAATTAATTTAGCTGACTATGCATATAATTATAAATAAGTTTTTTATTTAAAAGTAAACCTTTTCGAATTTGGTCTTAGTTTTCCTTTTTTATCTTTTTCGATTAAGATAATTTTGCTTCACTTTTCGACTCTTTATCACTTTCACTCATAGCTAGCCTTCTTTATCATTTTTATCAGACGAGAACGAATGAGTGATGCTGTTCTCGTAAGCATTGAAACTCTCTCGTATGCTAGTATCTCTAATTTGTGTCATATCTCAAGCCATGTATTGGCTCAGAATTCATCTCGTGTCTCAAATTTCTTACCAGTTGGAACGCTCTTTTGTCGAGGCATACAGTGTTTCTATTGTTTGTTTCACAAAAGAAGAGAGGGGATGTTTACATGAAATTAATATTGCTATCTAAGAATATTTTTGTACTATAATAAATTACTAAATAGATAACAAAAAATACTGTCATCACTGGCAGGTTTCACTGCAGACTTTTTAACCTAGTTTATCAAGCAGTTTTAGATAACCTAATTTCTGTGGTGATTGTCTCAAAAGGAAAAGATGAGAGTCAGCAATATAGTAGCCCGGTGAAGTTTTGTTTACAAGCTATACTATGTGACAGACAATCTGGTGAACCAATGCCAGCTGGTCACATTGGTTGAGTGCTCTCTTCATTTCCATTCACTGATTTAAAATAGCTCAACTTGTAGCACTGGGTGGTCCCTCCTTGTGTGGCAATAGCTAAAAACTGTCAGTTTGAGTTAAACAATAGAGGATAGTAGGTGGGCCTTGAGTGTGATGCAGAGGGCTGGAGGTCAACTCTATGGTGAAACTCTCAGTAAGACATAATAGTAACAAGTAATAATAGTAATTATAATATTAATAATAGTAATGTTTATAGTACTTTATAGCTATCAACTATAACTAGTAATTTATTGATAATACTTTGTTTATAGCTCTGTTTCTCTTGTTTCCTGAACAGATAGAGAAGTGGTATCACATGTTTTAATTCCGTCCCGCATCACACCTGTATTATTTATTAACGATTTGTGTGTTTATATGGAATTCTTATCTAAGGCGCATCATGACGGGTAACAATCATGCTAATTCTTCCATGACAGTTTCATCTTATTTTACAATTTCAGGTCAACTTAATAAAAAGTTTGATATCATCAAGAATTTTATCACTCTTCGATAACTATCTGAGGATTAGATACGCCCAACCAAAGGTTGACAATGTACGCTCACTATGCATGGGGATTATTCTGTACTTTGCTCGTATGAAACTATGTCATATGCAGAGGAACTTTGGCTGAATGACAGATCAAGTTGACTTGGAGGGTATGTCAGAGGATATTCAGTTTATAATTTAGAATTGTTTACTGCTAAAATTACCATGAAACCTCAATAATAAATGACATTGCATTCTATTTTTAACCTTTTCCCTATTTATAATAGCGGTCAAATAGATAGTGGTGTTGTATTTTATAAATAGCTCGTCTGAATTTTGAAAGGTAAGTTTGACCCTTTGTCAAGCGAAGTCAATGTCTTAACCCTTAAGGTCATTAACTTTTTTGAAAGCAATAAATCATCTAACTTGTTGAGGATCTCTAAATAACAAGCATGGGAAGCCGAGTAATATCTTTACTAGTTGATATTTATTACTTGCAATTAACCAGCGATGATTCGTATAGCAGGTTATTCCGTTGCCCTTCCTTGAAATTTGTTAATGCTTCGAATTTTTTATTTTGTTATAAGTTTGGAGGTATAATATCATGCTATACTATATTTAACATAGTTGCATACAAGCTCATTGCATTCATCGATATGTTTGCTGCAGTTTGCAGTCAAAACTGACAGGATAACCGTAATGATGCTATTAAATAATATATGCTATAAATCTGGAGCTTTACAAGCTTTATAGTAATAAGTTATTAGATGTTACAAATGTATACATTCACGAACAAGTGACAAACAAACCATACTTACTACCTGCAGAAACAAAAATTAAGATTTTTGAAACTGAATAGTTGCTCGTTAGCTTCGCGATTGCCAAATGCTTTCTGATTGTTGCATTTAATAGAACAAACATCTTCTGGCTATTCAATATCTTCCATAATGATGTCTGACCTCAACTCTTCTTCTGCGCCGCTGAACTAAATGATATTAGCTTCCAAACAATTTTTTGAGCAGAGCGAAACACCTACGGGTTGCATTTCGTGCAAATGATATACCTATAGCGGCATCACTAAGCACAACTATTAGACTAAAACTAGTTGCTCACATACTTTCATAAATATAAACCATTTTTACATACATCAAAGTATCAGACCGTGTCAAACCAAACATCTACTTTTAGCAGGGCAATATCCACCTGTGTGAAAATGGTACTGCAGGAAAATCTAAGAGAGGTGCCGCACGCCCTCTCAGTTGGGGGAGGGGAGTCTGGGGATCCTCCTTCAGAAAAATCTTTAGTATGTACATGTATAACTAGTCAAAATTGTGCAAATCTAGCACACTTGGCTCCTGATGGGCACATGTTTTAACAGCAATTTTTTATAAATATATAACTGTTTATTGAGATTGTTTTTAACAACGCTTATTAAAAATAATAATGTGAATGAGAGCTGCCAAAGGGGTTGGCCACTGCTAGCATAAGGCAGAATTATCGCCGGGTAAAATGCTGAATGGTGTAGAAGACGAGTAGTCTCCTATGAAATAATTTATTTAAATAATATTGTAGAGTTGAATGGTAAATTTAATAGAGCACCATGTTAAAAATAATGCACTTATACTATAGTTTATAATACTGAGCAAGAAGTAGAAGATTTAAGTTTTTATCAAATAATATTTGATCAAATAATATTTTATTTTACCGTTTGGAAAGTCAAGCCGATGTTGACTGGTATTTTCAGCTTTTATTCTTTTCCAAGGAGGCGCGATTTCTTTAGCACAAAGCAACACCTTTCGGGACCTTGACTAGTACCTGCCACTAGCTATATTACTGTGTGACATTGGCTAGCAAGTGTCTATAAGTTATGCGCTGTTGTTGCTAGCTCAGTGTAAGTGGCTGATATGCTGGGATATTTAACATACATGTACTTATTTGAGTCTTTAAATATTTTCATTAACTATTTACTGTTTGTGATAAACTATTTCTAAAATGTAATATAAAACATTGTACTCAGTACCTACATGTTAATCAAAAATGGATATTTATCTTGAGTTCTATTCAATTGTAGCAACACGGATTGTATAAAGGTTTATTTTATAAAAAGTTGCTATTCATCACATTACTGCCAGCGGTCACAATGTGAATATTTATATTGTCCGAGGCCATTCTGTTACTAGTAAAAGTAACATAATGTTTGTTATTTTATTATATGAAGTTAAGCGGATAAACTTCAACTTAAATACTAAACAGAAAGTGAAACTAGCGTATAACAAGGCTGTATAACCAGCCAATCATGAAGCTGCAGTAACAACTAGCTTCTGTTCCTTTATTCAATATCTTATAAATTCATCATGAATCACTGTTTGAATATATCTTATTCAGATCAGCCAATCAGGAGACAGATAACATTATTATAGCCAGCTACAAGCTATAAAGAAGCCTGTAGTAGTCAGAGCCGGTGACAAACAGAATAGCAACAGGTAAGTATAACTTATATATTATATTAGCATCTGTTGATATTATACTTACTGGGAATAATAGAGTAGATGAGGAGAGTCACTGAGTCAGTGTGATTATATTATAACTCTGACCTCCTGAGACTATCACTCTCTACTCTGAGGAGACTAATAGAGTCTGTCATGTAGTGAGGTTAGGTTAAGGTCAGGAGGCTCTGGTCTGATTCCTCAGTCATAATCAGACCAGCAAACACTTCCTACTGCAGATATTTCATGTTTCTCAGCTCTGTCAGAGTCTGACTTCCCTGGGCCTACCTTTTATACTCTGTAAACAGTGTCGTATAGTTTCACAGAGTCCCGCGACCAACAGAAGCGTATACGGGAACTCGCTCGATTCCAAACAAGCAGGCCACGCCTACTATTTTTATATAAGTTATAATGGAGAGGCCGCAACATTAATCAACAATAACTACTCCCATTATGAGTCGCTTTTAAATTGATTGTTGTATCATGAACCATTTGAAAGAAAACAAAATTTCCTACAAAAAGCTGCTAATAACGTTTTTGTAAAGACGTAAAGTAAATGCAAAAAAGAGCGGTATAGAGAGCGAGGTATGAATATTCCATTAGAGATCAGTATGTCGATCGGGTTTGTTTGGAATCAAGCGTTTTTTGTTTCTGACTTTTGGTCACAGGACTCTGTGAAACTATACTGCTCTGTCTGTAAATATCCAGGGTTCACCTGCAGCCATTCTGTTATTGTTGGCAGCTTTCCAACTCTGCAGTTGGGTGACATTTTGTACCCATTTCTCTATCATATTTTACTGTATGCAGCAGCTAATAGAGTGCAGTACATATGTTACAGTTAAACATGGAAGGACTATTGAAGGATTATGTGAGAGAGAGAAAGATGGAGATTAGTGCTTTGAGGGCAGCCTTAGAGTCAGTCCAACCAGCTGAGCTACTGAGGTTACTGATTACTATCAAGCATGACTCATACACAGCTATTATGTTAGCTGCATTTAGAGGCCACACAGAAATCTGTCGTCTGCTTCTCTCACCAATCAGAAGAACAGCAGACGAGTTGCTCTTGATGAAGGAGAAGGGTGGATTTACAGCACTACACATTGCTGTAGGGAGGGGAGACAATAGTGAGTGTGTAGAGTTACTGATAGACACAGTGAGTGATGAGAGGAAGTACGAGTTTGTATCTGAGAAGAATGAATACGGTAACACAGCTATAGCACTGGCTGCATACAGGGGAAGGAGCAAGTGTTTAGAGTTCCTCCTCTACAGCTTCTCCTCACTACAGAGAGACTCCCTATTAAACATACAGGATAACAACCTCGACACTCCACTACACTGGGCAGCACGCAGAGGACAGACAACTGCTCTGAAGGTCATGTTAGGATCCGTGTCTTTAGTGACTGTCTCTTCACTCCTCAACATAAATAATAAACAGAACAGGACTCCATTGGAGGAAGCTGAGGTTAGGGGAAAGAAGGAATCATCAGAGCTGTTAAAGAGATGGCCAATGGAGTCAGTATTAGAAGGTAGGATTGTTATACAGTGTGATACCAGCTACTCACTTGAACTGTTCTACTGCTAAACTCTTCAGTCTCAGCAACTTTCTACTGAAAATCTAAACTAAATGCTAGTAATTCATTCATTGTATACATTTACTGTTGAACCCTGGGACATACCCTGGATAATTGCATCTCTATTTTCCTGTAAACTCACTGAGTCTTGCATAGACAGAGTGCTGCTTGTCTCCAGCCTCCAGCTGAACAGTTTATAGTCTGAGTATTTAAATTAATATTAACATTCAAAACTGTTTGGATTGAATTGATGTTAGCAGATCTTTAAATATCAACTCCTTGTGGCAGACTCAGTAGCTTGACTCTCGTGTTCCACACTATTCTGTCTGTTAATATTTCGGTATTTTGAAATGTCTGAGATGTGAATAGTAATGATACTATGATTATTGTATGTAGTGGTAGACTAGTGAGTCATTCCTTCAAGCTGAGGTTAGAGGTTAAACATTACACTCCTTTTTATGAATAGCTAATCATCTATGCAGCAGTTTTTAATAGAAAGTAGAAAGTATTACAACCATATTTTACACTGCTGTAGATTATTCACAGCATTTTAATTGTTCCTAACATAACATGACTCTATCTTTTGTCATGTTTAGTAGTAAACTGAATGACAGACTAAAATACATATTGTAGCAGCCTCATGTTTTAATATTCAGACTTTAAATATATAACAATACCAATCTTTGATATAAAGATTAAAATTAGATTAACTATTTCTTATTTTACAAACTCTAAGACAATGTGTGGTTTTATTTTCTATGGCAGATGCTAACAGGAACAGATACTATGGTGCTGAGTTATGTTAGAATTTCATTATTACTGGTGTTGCTTAGAGAATTCCTTACCAAACAACATCAAAGTTAACTTTACCAGATGCATGTAACCTTAATTCTAATAAGACTGGTAGATGTGAAATGAGTTTTTATTTTATTCAAGCTACGCTTTAGGACATGTCACATTTTGCTTGACAAAACAACATCTTAAACAATTTTTGCCTGATATTGGGTCAGGCTGCTCGTGTCAGCCTGCATAAATATTTGCCAGCCATATAGCCGGGCTGCTCAAGACAATTCTTGATGCTTGCAGCTCGAGTCTGAATTTTGCTGAGCATATCTACCAGGCCAGCCTTCCTCTGCTAATAGGCTACTGCCTCTGTGCCTGCATGCCTCTGCACCCCTCTTTCTATACACCCCTTTGCTTCTACACCCCTCTGTCTCTCCCTCTGTCTCTATCAGATATTGTGGTATGTTTGGCTTGGCTGGCAAGTAGCTCGATCAAACTTGCTGCGTTTAGCTAGCTGAGCAGTCAAGCTATTATTAGTAGTACGCTGGCCTCGGCTCCTACGAAAAGCACCTAACAGCCTGTTTGCCCCACCTGCTTGGAAGTCAACCAGCCAACTTGTCGCAAGCTTGCACGAGTCCATGAAGCTCATGCGCTTTTGATTTCAAGTAAAGGCCGATTGCGCAATTTCACTGCTGAGTACACGACTCGATCACACTCCACATAATCTGCCTGCCTACTTGTGTGCAAGATCGCCAGCCTCTATGCTACTATATACAATGCGCATAGAGTTTATTTATAGAACGGCTCAAGACTGTGTTCAGCCACCAACACCTGCCAAGCCAGCTTGTTTCTGTCTCTGGGAACTTGCCTTTACCTCTAGGCACTTTCCTCTGTGACCCACTCACTGCCTCTGCGCTTCTACATAGTCCCTGCTTCTACACCCCTCAGTCTCTGCGCTACCATTTACATTCCTGCCTTTATACCCAGTCATTCAGTTCCTTCTGTAATTAACAATGCATATGAAAGCCTTGTTAGCGTGTAAATGTGCTAAGGTACATCTACTCACCAATGTTTTCAGCATCTTCTGTCATTGTCAAATGGGAGCAATGAAAGTGTTGAATATCTATCAGCAAGTTTTTTTCACTCTGCTGCAGCTTTGGATGACGCTAGACAACGAAATATAACCCTGCAAATAGAAAGTGACCAGAAAGTATCAGCTCTACAAAGGCATACTCAGCAGCAGGCAGAAGGTAACTTCTATGTTATTGTTTCGCTAGTCCATTGTTAGTGTAGTACTGAAGGAGAGAAGTCTGTTGCTTCTGCAATTAACAATGCATACAAATGCTTTGTTAGCAGGTAAATGTGCAAAGGTACATATATACACATCAATGTGTGCATTGTGTTGGGATTGTCAGGTGTGAGCAATGAAAGTGTTGAATATCTATCAGCAAGTTTTTTTAACTCTGCTGCAGCTTTGGATGACGCTAGACAACGATTAACAACGCTGCAAATAGAAAGTGACCAGAAAGTATCAGCTCTACAAAGGCATACTCAGCAGCTGGCAGAAGGTAACTTCCTATGTTATTGTTCTACTAGTCTGTTGTTAGTTTAGTACTGAGGGAGAGAAGTCAGTTACTTCTGTAATTAACAATGCAGATCAGAGTCAGAGGATCTATGTCATAAGCTCATGGTGTTGAATCAAAATGGTGGCGGTTTGACTTTTAGACTGCCTTTAGCATGTTGATAGAGATTGTTCATTGATATCTCCCTGCTCATCAGTAAAAGTAACCATTGTTTATATATTAATTATAATGAGAAATATCTGTTTATTCAGATTTGGCTGCTACTCAGCGGATGATGGAACAATTCGCTGCGTACCTACAAACTCCAGGTGATACAAATTTAACAGGCAATCAACGTCATCACCCGGATAGTTAATAGTGTGGCAGCTGAGACTGACAATCTACCCAGACAGACACTAAAGATGCCGAGTGACCTACGTTTTAGCCCAACTAGCCAATGAGCAATTACAAGAGAAATGACCAGCCAGCCCTCAAACCAGAGGGCAGGCTTATAGTAAATAAGGACACGCGCGAGCCCCACTAGATGCGCATTGTCAAAGTGATCACATCATCTTGTTCTCTGTATTGTAATACTTCCTGTTTGCATTTTATTATTCTTGATTAAATATACTTATTCTTCCAACTTTGTCTCTTCATCCATATGCAATGAACCGTTAGACTTTCTTTAACAACCGCAATATATAACTAAATCTCTTCTTTTAAAATTCATAACTTTGCTATATGAAGCAGCAATAAAGTCACTTTGATGAACATGAAAACTTATGGGTTATTTCATGAAAAAGTCCACCAGATTAAAATGTACTGTTTGTATAATATAAAAAGAGCTGACGGCTGTCTCGCCTCCATTAATTGAGTTGACAGGTGCTCCTTTCTGTCGCCATGATCTGGTGGAATTATTGACACAAATGGTAGAGATAAAATATATAATTCGTTGGATCTCTTGGCAACAGCCGGCATTATGGGTGTTGCAATGCTCGGATAAGACAGTCATTGACGTGGATTGTATACATAAGGAGTCTAAATGTCGAGAGTTTTATTTATTAAGTGATAAGACATCAGGGGACGTTGTAGTTAGCATGTGATCTAGTTTATCAGAGATTTGATACCAGCCATGACTAGTCCACCTGCCTGGTTCACCCACTTCAGCTACCTGTCATGATTGTCACTTTGTATAATACCAGATGAGGAATAAACATTCCTATAACAAACTTGCTAAAAAGGGAAAATAATCCAACTAACATTTGAGCTCTTAGCTAAGCAATTCAAGATGATTGGTACAGAAAAATTGAATTCACAAACTGGAACTGGTTTGCTATGAATATTGTTCCAAGCCATATTGTGCAACAGGTAAAACGCATTCGCTCAGCAGGATGTTTACGCCTGATGCAACTTAATAGACTAAACTACCTTCCGTAATAAATAGAATGATATTTGCTAGCACAGTGGCATATAGGTATTCTGTCAATAAACAGTCTTTAAACAACGTATAACACAGATCAAAGGTTAGCATAGATGATTGAGATATCTAACAAATACATACAAGTTGTCTTCATGCTACAGACTTGTTCTACATTGGTTGGGAGTTACGACCTCGTGTTTTAGATGGAAAATTGTGAAGTGGTAGCATTATGACAGAAGACCTGTGGTAATTACAAATGGTAAATGATAAGAGAAATATAATGAATTTACTCAAAGAATAAGTAAAAATACATCACATCTACCACAATGTACTCTGCAGTAGTCTAACATTTGTTTACATGCTTTCATACAAGCAAAGGTTGACTTGATAAAAAAAATTGATATATTATTTAAAATTCAGGGAACTGGTTAAAAGTTTACACATACTATTAAAAGCCAATAGAGAACAGAGAGAGACCAGGTGAAGTAGGGCATCACAATGTACATAACCTATACATATACAACACAGTAACCTATTACCAAATACAATGTTTATCAACAAAGACTCCGAGGGAAGTTTATTTAACTTCATGGCAGGATCTTCAGAGGGTAACACTGTTGCTAAGGGAAGACAACTTACGTGGCAAAATGAATCTGATATGAAAATACAAATAACAAAAGGGTTTATCATGAAAATATACCGACAAGGAAAAATAATAAAAATGAAATAAAGCTAGAGGAGCCAAGTAAGGGCTCTGATAAAAAAGGTACGGTAGATGCTCCTATAAGAGGAGTTCCAGACAACTTAAAGAATTTATGTGAAGTTTTTGTGTTGTACTACATAAAAAATTTTTATAATTCAAAGAGTCAAGCGGATGTGTTTTCAATTTCAACTTAAATGTTAACATATCTTTTCGCATTCGCTAGAAAAAGAATGACATGTGTCAAGCGTTACATCTATTATATTTACAACTTCCATGACATTCTAGTTCATTGTGATAGATCGTCAGATGTATCGACAAAAATGGTAAGAAGTACCTGCAGAATTGTTTATAAATACTGAATATCGATATAATGGTGCAAATGTTTTAGTGTCGGTCAAACAATCTGAATGTCACAAGTTGAAATATCGTCAAAAGTTATCTGTTATCCCAACTTTGACCCTTGCATACAGATAGACGACAAACAGACAGTACAACTTATAATATTATAAATATTTTGCTGTTTCGGTTTATTGGACACATAAAATATTTGTTATTAGTTTTACTTTGCAGAATAGACTTTGTTGTTTAGAAAAAATAGGCAAATCATTGTTAATGGATATCAAAGATGTGCATTTCCCATGAACTTTTTATAAAATTACGGCAGCCTTGGTTCATAAAACCAGTAAGATTTAACGGTTAAAAAAAAAGTTGTCTATGCAAACTAATAATACAGCAGTTATGGTGCAGCCAACCATTTAGGAGAGTTAAGTATAGTTTTTCCTTTTTCTTTGGCCAAAAGGTGAGTTTGAAAGGCTATTGGAGTAGATTAGCCAATTTACCTGTATTTCACATCCTTATAAATCCCCACATTGTAAACTTTCCTGGAACATATTATTTAAGTCGTAGAAGCGCTTACTGTACTCTGAAGTATTACTACTGTGTTAAACAAAGAACTATTATTAGCCTGAGGCGATTAATCCAATCCATTACAATTCTCCATCACCAGAGACCCGGCCCTCTCATGAAGATCTGGTGAAGATGTTGAGAAGGCCAAAGGAAGCACACACAATTCAGTGAAATGAGCAGATGGCCATCTGACAAGGGCACCAAAAAAAGCCTCCCCTATTTGCACCGGGAGACTGAATCTGACTTCTGAATAAAAGAAAAAAATGAGGGGACCATCCCAAATTTAAAGTAAAGTTTGTAGGGCCTTTCCCAGTAAAAAATTATTTGGTCAAACCCTACTTGCGTAGTATAATGGCGAGGCCAGTCTTTGGTGCAGAATGAAAGCAGGCGAAAACCATTCCATGTTTGTCCGGAGAAGCTTTGACAGACACAAGCCACCATAGAGCCAAGAAAATGCCCCAACATGCAAGGGATGCAGGCTCGGAGCCTAAAGGAAAAAGCAGAGCTTGAGATGGAAAAGCAAAGATCAAAGGCTTACACTTCCCTTGCATTTAGTAAATAGCTGGAAGGCCAACTGCAAGAGATCCGAAGGAGCCAGGAACTGGAGAAATGACTGTAACAAAAAAAATTCTAGGAGAGCCAGCTGAGCCCGTGAGTCCGGCACCATTCTAGCTTCCTGGTCGCTAGCAAAAAACACCTTGAGTGAGTAAGTACAACTCCCGGCCGCGAAACTTTTTTCCCAAACAGTTTCACTTATGACAGTAAAATCTTGGTTTTTGATTGGTTCCCATCTGGTTCAAATCGCATGAACTGCGCTCTGCTCATGCATTGAAGATATTGTAGGCATGATAATATGTAGATATGCAAGCATATTCACACACAGGAATACATTGAGTTTGTCTCCACATTGTAAGATTTGTTCATCGGTAAATTCTTGAAGATTGTTACATAAAATATGTTATGTATGACTACAGGTACCATGAATTGCCACTTTGTATATAATATATTAATGTCTATTTTGTGCCGTCGATCAAAGACAAAGTGTCGAATTACCATTCGAGCGTGGACGTGGTACACATGATGCCGATTAACGATCACTGTTACATCACATACAAATTTATAAGTAAAGTATTGATATTATTACCCTATTAGTAATACCTTCAGAGCTCATAACATGAATATTCATTATGCGTGTATCTGTGAACCAATAAGGAGCCAAAATTTTACTGCCATAGGTACACCTGTTTGAGAAAAAAAGTTGCTCCCCGGCAAGCTAGAAACGCTCGGCCACCTGAATGTTAAGGAAAGTTGGAGAGGTCAGCCATGGTGAGAGCCATTGAAAAACACAACAAGCACAGCGCTGCCGGAGCCCAAGTGAAGGGGAAGGCTGATGACACGGATGACATAACACCTTTTAATTTTAAAAGATAAAAAACTGTATTTTGTCTGGTCTGGGTAGCACACAGCGGCACTAAAATAGCAACAAACCTAATTAATGTCACAAAATGATGAGGATATTAATACTTTTGGCCATGATTACATTTGGTAGGATTACTGGTACAGAGAAACCTCGGTTCTGAACATAATCCGTTTCAGAAGGTTGTTCAAAAACTGAGTTGTTTGAGATCCGAAACAACTTTTCCCTTTAAAATAAATGCATGTAAATTTTAATCCGTTCCGAGTCGAGAAAACCACTTCGGTAAAATATTTTTAACGTTTTACACCATAGAATGTACACTGCATACTATAGATAAAAACCAGCAGATATAGACCGTGTTTAATTTTAATAAAATATTTATTATCATGATGAAAAAAGAAAACAAAAAGCCAACAGTACGTATGTTTTGCTCTTAAAACATTGAAAACCTTAAAGGTTAAGATACAATAACAAACATTGCAGAAATTGATAAGGAAACGGCAAAAGATGAAACCGATCAGTTACATCAAAAATTGCGTAAAAAAGAAAACATGAATAAACAGGAATGACCCATTTATTTTACATGGTTGAAAGAGAATAGCAAAACATTTTAGCGTAACTCGACTGTCTCTCTTGAGGAAATGTCTTCGGTAGAAGAGGCATCGTTCAAGGTGGCTCCTTTCATTCTGTAAAGAATTTGTCAAACAAAACCGAGGCTATTGAGACTATGTCAACGAGTGCACCATTAGTTATAAGTCACAAGATATTCTCATACCCAGTTATATAGAGTCTGGTTCTTTTTCAATCTAAATAAAACTTGAAGGTTTTCTCATGAGAAATTACTTCAGATTAAAATTGACCATTTTTGTGAAATACATACACCTGACTGCTGTCAGCTATCCATTACTTGGGTTAACAGCTGCTCCTTCCTGTTGCCAAGATAAAGTAGAATTGTTGACGCAAATGGTAGAGATAAAATATATTATTCTCAGGATCTCTTGGCAACAGCCGGCATTATGGGTGTTGCAATGCTCTGATAAGATAGTCATTGACGTGGATTGTATACATAAAGAGTCTAAATGTCGAGAGTTTTGTTTATTAAATGATAAGATATCAGGGGGCGTTGTAGTTAGCATGTGATCTAGTTTATCAGAGCTTTGATGCCAGCCATAACTAGTCATCTGCCTGGTTCACACACTTCAGCTACCTGTCATGATTGTCACTTTGTATAATACCAGATGAGGAACAAACATTCCTATAGCAAAGATATTAAAACATAAATTATATTACATTCAGTCATAGAAGGGAGAAAAAACAATCTGCGATTTTGGCTTTGTAATTTTGAAGCATTTGCTTCAAGCTGTTTGTTACAAAAAGAATGAATTCCCCAACTGGAATTGGTTTGTTATGAATATAATTCCAAACCATATTCTGCAACAGGTAGAGTGCACTCGTTCAACACGATGTTTACGCATGATGCACCTTAATAAACTCAATTACCTTCAGTCATAGAACGATATTTACTAAACTTGTGTCATTTATCTGTTAATAAGCACAACAAACAATGTATAAAACATCACAAAGGTTAGCATAAATGATTGACATGTCTAGTCAGTAGATACAAGTTGTCCTCCCTTGATAGGCTTGTTTGACAATGGTTTGGAGTTACGACCTCGTGTTTAATATTGTAAAAATTGAGAAGTGATAACATTTTGACAGAAGACCTATGGTAAATACAAATGGTAAATGAAAAGAGAAATACAATTAATGTATATAAATAATTAGTAAAAACTCATCACATCTACCACAATGGACTCTGCAGTAGTCTAACATTGGTTTACATGCTTTCACACTAGCAAAAGTTGACTTGAGAAAAAAAATTGATATTTTATTATTGAAAGGGCTAGAGGAAGCACCCACGGCCCGACAAGAGGAGCAGAAGGCCATCTGACAAAAGGACCAAAAGAAACCTCCCCCTATATGCACCGGGAGACCGAGTCTAACTTCTAAATAAAACAAGGAGATGAGACAACCCCAAATTGCAGGCAAAAAAAAATCCCTACTGATTATTTTCTGTGTAGAAGAGCGTATTGTACTTTGAAGTATCATGACAGTGTTAAACAAGGAACTACTATTAGTCTGAGACAGTAATTCTAATCCAGTACAATCCTCCACCACCAAAGACCCAGACCCCTCATGAAGATGTGGTTAAGATGTTGAGATTGCCTTACCAGGATCTCTCATCTTGGAGAACCCCTTTTGAAAGCGACAGGGGTGCCTAAAAAAGAACAGGACCTGGATAACACAAAAAGACTAGGGAGGACCCAGTTGTGTTCGATTTAGGGCAAGACCTGAGCGATGGGTTCTCAAAAGTGAAAGAGAAGCTTCCTGTTCTGAAAGCAAAATGAAAACTATTGTAGGAAAAGGTCACCAGAAAAGTGCCTGTCCTAACTTGACTGGTCACACTAAGATAATCACATTGTTTTACTAGAAGAGAACACGCCAGAAGCACAAAAACAGGTCAAAAAAGGGGCCCTAGCACAAAAAGCAGAACTAAAGCGGTATGTGTGCCTAAAAGCAAGTAACTACAGCAGACATGGGCAGAGTGAGCTAGCTGAAATAGCTACGTCCAAACACACTAAAAATATAGAGGCCAGGAGGAGGGTATCACACGTTGAGCTTGCCAGCACAACTAAGATGCTCGACTAGGATGCTCCTAAAACTCAGTTGGTTACGAACGACCCTATCACCCAAAAACAAGAGGGACAATCCGAGGACAAGGTGCACAAGAAACAGTTACTACCCGGCATATTTACTCACTTGGACAGCTGGCGCATTTCAGAGCCGAAGCAGGAATTCACTCCGGGAAAATTAATCTCTACCATGAGTCCCGAAACAGCTACGGACAAGTTGTAATAGCCCCTATTCTATCTCACGAAAAATTTTTCCCATAGACAGGTCACGGAATGGGAGCTTTCATTTAAAATTACAACAGGATAAAAAGATGTTGGCAAGACCATAGCCAACACAGCCTCGTATTAGTGTTAAAAGCATTTAGGCAAAGTTTACTGGGGTTTTACCCATAAATTCATGCATACATAAACAGCACAAGCTGTATAATGGGCAGTTGTGTTTGTAGCCTTGTATAACTATTAGACATGTTTCTTTATCAAGATTGCCCAATGTCTCGCAGACGCCATTATCTGTCCCAAGAAAACAAAGTTTATGTCAGCTTAGCAAGGTCTTTGCCAAATTGACATAAGTCTGGTACTTACCAGAATCAATAGCAACAGGTGGTAATGAGCCAGGAGCAACTTTGAAGGTAGTTGCACCAGATCATTACACTTACTCAAGTTAAATAGTTAATTTTTATCAGCATAATTGCCAGACAAGACAGCACACTTATTGCCATATTTGTACTAGTTTTTTATTCCTTCAGCATAAAATTTTGTAAATTGCCTTTGTAATCATTTACTCACAGAAGCTATAACCTCATTGTGAATTATCATTATTTTGGTAGAAAATGAGGCCACAAATTGCAAGCCTATTTTCTTGTTATTCATGTTTCTTTTCACTTGGTAAAAACTGGCACAGCAAACTGTAGCGGATCCAGCGCATAGAACAACACATTGAAACTGGCAAAACAAACTGAAACATGGACGGTGCACTGAAATAGCACACTGAAACAGCAAATTAAAACTGGGAAGACCAAATGAAACTAACAAGATAAACTGAAATTACAATGTAAAAAACGACGAGGTGTTTTATTCAATTAATATTTTTGATTGCCTTTCATGGTTATTTAGGATGATGGAAAGAAAGTGGGATAACTCCAAAAGCATCCTGATCTCTCATACTGGTGAATTTCTAGTTACGTGGTGAGACTGTGTTGATATTTTGGCGTCCACAGGGTAGCTATGTTTCTAGCTGTTTCGGTGTTACTAAAATGTTTGTTACTGTTGCGGCAACATCTATGTACTATATTCTGTCAATTCCTTATTGTTATGGTAGTCCACATTACCTGTTAGATGAGCGAAACATGCTATATTCAGACTGACAATGGTTGCAGGTACTCTATAGCTGCCTTAGTTTCAGCAAGAGACTTTCAATTGCTAACAATCCTACAGAGGTGAAATTTGAGCTCTACCAGAGACAAGAGAACATGCTTGGGTGGTCTTTACATTGACCTAGCTCTCTCTATGTCAGAGAAAAGGCAGCGTTAATAAATTAGAGTGAGGTCACATGTACAGGAATTCCTTTCACTGTATACTACCCTACAGGATGAAAATATTCGTTGGTCATAAAAATTCGCGATTTCGCGAGCAGTCAATCCCGCGAATTATTAAATTCAGTGAATAATTAGTTCTATTTTTAATCACAATAGAAAATAACTCTTGCATCAAATTGAAAACTCGTTGCTAGCCTAGTTTTTAATGTAAATACTAAACGTAATTGAGTTCCAAAACATTTTTAAAATCATTGCCTAGGCTTTGAGCTAACACCATTGGCAATGTATCACATTTATTTACAAAATTATTCGAGGTTGTCACAAGATATGCAGAATGGCGTCATCGCGAAAATAGCCGCGAGGCAGAAATACTAAACGTAGCCGAGTTCCAAAACTTCTTTAAAATCATCGCCAGGCTTCGAGCTTTATTGCCATAGCGTCAAACATTACAAAATTATTCAAAGTTTTTACAAGTTATTCGGCATGGCTTCCGCATAGCAAAAAAGCTCTCCTAGTCTCTCTACATTAGAATCAACTTCATCAATCTCTAATACCGAAGTCAAGGACGATCATGATTCTGATCTGGACATTATGGTATGTATTTGATTTGCAGTGCAGATACGTTTTTTCCATAATCAACTGCATTAGTTAATTCTTTGTTAAAAAACTGATCGCTTTCATCAAATACTTCAGCTATTGTTTTTGTACTTCCTCAACACTCGTTAATATTTTTTCTTTTATGTGTTCACTGCAGATTGAGAATAAAACAACCTACTCCGATTACGAAAACTAGAGACAAGTAGTAATATTCATCAAGGCAGGAATTTTGGCAGGAAGGCAACCAGTCAACCTAGAAGTCAAGTTGCTTCATCGACAACTCCTTGATATCGCTGTAGCAAACATGATTAAATTATATATTTTATTTCATGTATAGATATATTATAATTTATTACAAACTTGAGTGTACAAATGAAATATTTCAAATACAAATAAAATTTTACAAACGATGAATAGAGTAACTATAAATAGTTTAGTCCATATGGCGGTCGTCTAGCAATAAAATTAAACTGGTACTCTTGATAAGTGAATACTAGCGTGTAATGGTGCTTTCTGACTAGTTATTTTACTAATAGCAGATCTCTCACTGTCTTGGGTAGGTGTTGAAGGCGATTCTCTCGCTACTACATGGCTGGTAAGGAAGTTATCATCAGAACTCTCCTCGTGGCTTACTATTGCAAAGTTCTGCCGGTTGGCCAAAGATTTGTGCTCGTAAAGGCGTTTTTGTTCCTTTTTTAAAAAAAGATATATTCTTCTCGTAAGTAGCTGCGGTCACTTCAACCTGAATTTCCAGACCTCCCTGAATGATTGGTGTTCTTCTAAGAATGACATCTACCACCCTTGCAATCATCGTTCTTCGGTGTATGATGAAAAATCTTTCTCTCTCACACTAAAACAAATAATGAAGCAGTAGGGATGGAAAAAAATATGGTAGTATTGCGTTTTACCGAAGAGCCAAAGTAAAATTTAACTAATTTAGTAAATTTAAAAACTCATTACTCACCACAAGTTGTTGGCTTATCAAAGGCCTCCAAAGCGATGAATATTCGTGAAAACCTCTGGACGCAGCAAAAATTGTTTACCGTAGAATAGCATGATCGCCTCGTAGTTGTAAGCTAAATATCAACCGGAACACGCGGTGTGCGCATGCGTAGTAATAACTATTATTAGCCTCAATAGAGTTAACTTTTCCTAGAAAGTGGCAGTTTTCAGCCGCGAATAAATTCATCCGCGAATATGCATGAAAAGACAATTTTCGCGAAATATAACTCCGCGAATAAGTTCATCCTGTAGGGTAAACAAGCCTCAAGCTATTACCTTCAGTCAGCTTAATGGATCGTGTAAAAACTACCTGAAGGATTTTTAGCTATCGGGGACTAACTTTTAAAGGTTGACTTGCAACAAAATTCACATTACAGTGATTTAGTATCAAAAGATTGACCATGTCTTACTCTGCTGCGTTGAAAGTGGCAAATATGCTGAAATGTGATTACAAGCTCTTGAAAGCTACAAAATGAACAGTTATCGCAGGCATCACAAAAACGCGGTAGGTTGGAATCCATTTCAAATAGGGCGTAACTGAACATGATGGCTTCTGTTTACACTTTCATGCAAACTCGTTCGTTGAAATACTTTCACAAATATACTTCACGCATTTAATAAAACCATGTTTGTTGTCCTTACCCGTCTTTTTCGCCATCATCATAATCGAAAAAATCTTAAAACCTACCGTAAAAAATCTAATTTTTCTACTTTAACTCGAAGGAGTGCATATCTCTGATGAACATGAAAGGCCTGTTGGTCCCCTGCGATACTAAAGATTGCTGCAGAAACTGTTCGCACGCTATTTGATAGAAAGTATAGGTCACATGATCAGATTACGACTAGATGATTAGACCAGACTGAAAAGATACTGTAAAGTAGTGAGCATTTATATTTGATACGGGCTTTTAGTTAGAACCTCAAGTACTTGTCATAAACTAGTGCTACGAGAGTTTTATATTGAGCCTTTTATTGGCCTTTAATTTCACGTGATAACATCACACGTCAAAACAATAACCAAAATGTAGCAGTCACGACAGACCAATAAAGAGATTTCAAACTACGGCGTTTTCGTGATGGCTGCAATTAACTGTTCGTTTTCAAGCTTTTAAGAGTTTGTGATCGCATTTCGACACATTTTGCATCTACAACACAGCAGAGTAAGACATTGTGAACCTTTTGATACCAAATAACTGTAATGTGAATTTGGTTGCAAGTAAACCTCTGAGTGGTATTTCATTATCTTACATTAAAAATGAGTACATAACAGCCATACATATACCTTAGAATAGAACTAGTCAAGCTGTATTATCAATATTCATTCTACATAATTGTTACACAGCAGGTAAAATGGAAAGCGAAAGGTCTGTTGCAGGAGCAGACAAATCCATAAGTTATCTAAAGAGGAAGCTGTTATCGCTCACATAGTAGGCCCCTTGAACATGTTTGACAGAGCTGAAGAATGCTGTGCCTGCTAGGTTGATGAATCAAACTTTCTTAGATTTTATTCTGTGTTCATAGTTGGCCAGGTACTCCCCGTTGACGTATATCTGTAACATGATTTAACGTAGATATTTGTGTTTCCAAGGCTATAACAGCGGATATAACCAATTATGCCTTTTTACATACATTTAAGACACTATCAACCCACCAATTCACATATTAAAACTTGATTCTACTCTCACCTCATAACCATCATCCCCCACATTGAACTGAACATAGAACTGTCTGCCAGGGTAAAAGGCCTCTGGGAGAGGATAAATCTCCTCATCTCCCCAATCTCCATTCTTCAGAGTGTTGAGTACATTTTCACCTGCAGAGAGCTTTGCATTATTAGGACACAAACATGCAGCAAGCTGCGCCTCCTAAAGAAGGTGATAGAACCCTGTATGTCAGGCCACACCTAATGGTAATTGGACCCTGTATATCAGGCCACACCTAATGGTAATTGGACCCTGTATATCAGGCCACACCTCCTGATGGTGATAGAACCCTGTATATCAGGCCACACCTCCTGAAGGTGATAGGACCATCTAAATGTATGCAAGACGACACTTTTACCTTGGTCCCATCTTGGATTAAAGTGCAGAGGATATATCGGGGCCACACCTCCAAATAGCGATTGAACCCTGTATATCAGGCTATTACTTTTTGCTATCACGAATCATTGTTTCACACATTTTTATCGTTTCATCTAGCTATAAAATTTGCTTAAAATTTTCTTTGGCATTTTTAACTAGTAAATTAGATTTATGATTAGAATTTATGTTCGTTTCTCACTTGTAGAAAGGGTTGAACATTGATTGATCAATGCTCATTTTCAACTCTCAGAAACAAAGCTTCAAATTGTTGGCTTTGCGTCTTTATTTTTTTGTTAAACATTTATTCATTTTGTAAATTACACTCGCAATTTATCTAACTCTCAAATTGAAAGCTTTCAGTAGATATGCAATAGAACGACGTAGATATAAATGACATTTGTTTTATTGTTACAGGATGTTCATGTGGTTCGCCAGGGAGCAGTTGTGTCGGTCTGGAAACTGCCATACATTGGAAAGAAGAGACACGAATGTGTGCTGCACGAAACATAATATGTTTTGTTTGAGTTTGCAGCAGTAGATTAATTTGTCCTATTATATGAGATGAAACTAAGTGAATGGCCACAAATTGGATGGATGGTTTAATAAAAAACTATATGCTGCAGCGAAAATTGCAGTTGGTTTCGCCATATATTCAAACGTAATTTTTTCAAAGATGGCGGCATGCTTATTTTGTTTAGTAGCTAGTCTCCAGTGTGAGTAGTAACTGAGAACTTAGCTGATACAAAGGCCATGATGAATAAGTTAACTCAACAACCTAATTACCGTAGATCGGCAGAATCGAAGTCGGTACTCAGATGTTTACACAGCATTTAGAGAACGCTAATATGACAAGTTTCTAATTTCCCTTATTTGAGGCATTTGAGACATTCATAATAATGTATCTGTAGCTAGATTTAAAATTTTATTCTAGCCAACATGATCAAATGCAAAATAAAATTTAAGACAATAGAGCCGCTAGTAGGAGCCAATAGTAGGACTAGACTTTTATCGCAATAGCCAATGTGAATATGAGAGATAGAGACAGGTTGTATCACTGGTTACATCATTTTGGGCAAGTCCGGGCATGTTTTTTGGCCTGAGCGTTCTTACGGTGATCAACCTTTTTCGATTTTAATCTTCAAATATCTTGACAATGACATTGCCTAACACAACAAACAACATATCAACTGATAGACAAAAAAATGCTTTCCTTTAAATGTCAACTCAAATTTGACGCAACCACATCTTTAAGTCACACCTTCTAATGGCGATTGCACCTTGTATATCAGGCCGCACCTCCTAATGGTGATAAGAACCCTGTATATCAGGTCACAACTTTTAATGGTGATAGAATCAGGCATATCAGGCAACACCTCCTAATAGCGATTGAACCCTGTATATCCGGCCACACCTCCTGAAGGTGATAGGACCATCTACATGTATGCAAGACGACACTTTTACCTTGGTCCCATCTTGGATTAAAGTGCAGAGGAATGTCTGTGTGTTTCTCTTCCTCATCAGAACTTGATGACGACTCGTCCGGAGTCTTACCTTGAAGGTTGATGCAAATTCTGAATAAGGACAAACAGAGCTTTAACCAAATATCTAGTCTCAAAACACCTGTTTAGCCATCTGTTACCTCCTACAAGGTGTAGATGCTTGTAGGCACCTGTGAGCACATGTAAAGTCCTGGCTAATGCTAGATGTCCATATGGCTAGACTCTTTTTGGCGCTTATAGGCGGTCCAAAATATGTTAAGGTGAAATTTGAATATTTACACAAAATGTCTTAAATTTCTTTGAAAAAGTTTTGGCATTTTAGGCCAAGAAGATCTTTCAGGCAAAGTCTTGGCAGATTCATGTCTACGACAGAATTGTGACATAGGCAAGTATCTAATAGCATTTTAAACAAATGTACTTATAGTCTTCAAAACATGAACAGCCACACCCATAACACCTTCTACTGGTTCACTTCTGATTATTACAATTACTATTGAATATTACATGCATACACTAAAACAGTTCTCCAATTTGATTCATTTAGAGTTATCGTCTCATAAAAGTTTCAAAAGTATCATAAAAATTAATTGTCTCACGCCAAAACATGATCAACGACTTAGATCATGGATTACATACACTCCAGAAATACACAACAAACATTTCTGGTCTCTTAATTGTGCCTCTAATAATTAATCAAACAGGAACTTTTGATATCATGGTGTTTCATTACTCACGATACTTTGACAAGTTTTGTTAAAATTTTGCACTTGTTCAAACTTTTCTCATCACAAAGTCGGAAACCTGCCACTGTTTAACCTTTATGTTTACCTTTCTGGGTCATCCTTGACGGACCCTATGACTGTAACAATGTCTCCCGACTTCAGACCTGGCACTTTGCGATAGGAGTTGTCTTCCTACAGCAGGTTATCACACTGCATCACTACTTCAGTGAATGTGAGTCAAATTTCCAGATCCAAACAAAGAGAGAAAAGTCTACTGATGATTTACGGATAGACACGATATGATCAGCACTTACCAAAGAGCCAAGGAATCTAACTTCCAATACAGACGCATCTCCATTGACTGTTAGAAGATGAGCATCCTGAGCATCATATCGATGATTGTATGTCACATATGGCTCACCATTCACATACACCTGCAACAGTTGTCAATATATCAAGCACAGGACTAGCTAGTCATGTATACCGGTTACAACTGTCTATAGACTGACATTTGAGTCATCTTTAGCAAACACCAGCGACGGCTGTCAAGAAGCTAAATCTCTACAATAATTGTCATCAACATGCATGACAGACATCACTGGATGCTACCAGATGGAAAGCTCAAAACAGAGAAAGTGTGAGAATTTTAAACGCATGACTATAATATCTTATACATGTATTCTGTCATGGCTAGATGCAGGCTTATGTAGCTTTGCAAATGTTTACACAATTCTAGATTAACTACAAATGTTATGCATGACAAGCATATCCCCATCTGCTGCAACACAGTAGCTGCTACAAATGTCAATAAAGCCCAGCTTACCGAGTAATAGTCATATTGCACCTGAATGCCGATCTTGTAGACTTTTCCGGCCTAAAATGGGAAGCCACCTTCTCTCTCCTCATCTCCATACTCACCACCTAGTCTTGAATTCCTAACCGTTTCTCCTTCATAGAAACGTGGGTTGAAATGGAGTTGTCTTTCCTCATCAGAAGCGTCACACGCCAAGTTGATATCAAACCTTAAATATTAACAAACAATCTAAACAAACACTCAGACTGGAAGACCAAACACTCGCTTCTTACAGTCTGATCATTGATAGGATGTGTCGGTCTGTGAGCGGGGCTCATGTCACAAGTTGGATATGTGAAATAGGTCAATAGAAGACAGAGACATGTTTATAGAGGAGATACGACTGGCTACTAGATGCAAGGGGGATATAACCCACCTAAGCTACTCTGCATTGGATATTGAAATCACCCAGTGGCAACAGTTAAGAAGTGTGGTAAGTAATCGGTTAGTCCCACATATACTGTTTCCACGCTTCGAATTGGTTTGTAGTTTTGCCTATAAAATGCATGCCTATATAATGAGTTCATATCTTGCCTATAAAATGGCACCATACTTTTAATGCACTTTTTATGCTTTAAAGATTACTCTGTTAACTGAAATACATGACAAGTCGTGAGTGGTGAATTCCATAGAGATTCTCTTTGTTCGCATTATTCCAACTACGGCTCACCTGTGAAAGTTGTCACAACTGTCAGTCGTATTTATTCAATTACACCGACACGCAAGAATTGTCATTAACTATTTGTGTCATAAAGCAAAAAACTACGCCCGCATAGGGTGTCATGATTTTATGGTCATGTTGAAACTGCTGCAGCTCACCTGTGAGGGTTTTCATGAACAGCGACAGTCACATTAACCCAGCTGCCAAGAATCAGCTCTTGTGGGATGATGCTGTTGTAACGAGTTCCCTAGAAAGCGAACAGAAAACTCCCTGTAGCTAAGACATTCTATTCTCATCAAGTCAGTCACACAGTACTGAATAAGTATGATAGCGCAAGTAACTATTTACATCAGTAGTTAAAGCTTGAGGAAAATTGTAGCCTTAGTTCCTTCAATGCTTACAGACTGTCAATACTAATAGATACTTACAAAGTATGCTGTGAATTCGAATTCGGTAAATTTAGCATCACCATCTATGTAGATGTGAGAGACGGAACGAATGTCCACTCTATGGTCGTAATTGCAGAAGTGGGCTCCATTAACATAGACCTAAAGGGGACAGTAGATGGAAGTTTACGCACAATATCCCGATGATCCGATCATCACTGATTCAACGACGCAATTAATCAACAATTTTGAGTCATTCACAAGATAACAACAGTAAAAATCCGCAAGTCAAGAGAGTTTTATTACGCAGAAATTTGGATCGAATCCATCATGCTTCAAAAAGATGAAAACAGAATTTGCGGATGAGTCAAAAAATGCTGTGCCAGCTATTCTATTTTAATTGTTTTCCAAATTTCAGTCATTCTTTTGATTTTAGCAGTTCCGAATGCACCGCTATAGCGTAGAAATCCTTATCTTTTTGGCAAATCATCCACATCCCTAATCTCCATTGAATCACTTATTGCATGGCAACTCAACGTGCGCACAACTCCAAATCAACACCATAAAGACAGAGATTCACTGGCTACTAAATGACAACATGCAATAGTATGGTGGAAAGGATTAATAGGCCTTTAATGCATCTTGCTTTATTGACGTATCTATTTACAAGAGCAGGAAGTCTAGGGATGATGTTTAACCCTTTTGCAGGCAGAGCGACATTGTCGTTTCCCGATACTGACGCCAATGGACAGAGCGACTAATATGTCACCACACGAACGTTTTTTTATAAATTGATTTCTGGTTACCTTATGGCATTTTTTTATTTAATTTTTTTACCAATAGTAAACTAAAATATATTGGTCTATATTAACAACCAAAAAATTAGCCATTTTGAAAAAAACGATCGTTTTTCGCAATACTAAACGAATGAAAAATCTGAAATAAAAACGTATTTGAATAAAATAGAGATTTTTGTTTGTAGCTTGTTTATGCTTCTGTTACTGCTTTCTGAATATTTTGCCAGATTACAACAACTTTCTTTTACTGTCATGGCTTCCTCCAAAAGCTATAGGCAAAGCTATAGAGGAACAATAATAAGCACATGATGTCAAGACTGTGGTGTAGGCCTCTGCGAGGGCAAATGCTTCTAAAATAACTATAGCTAGAGAAACACTTATACAGTGCACCCTTGAGATACGATTACCTTGATATACGATTTTTTCACCTTACGAAGTCAAATATTGTGATATCTTCACCTCGCTATACAAATTTTATTTCACCATACGAATTTGAAAAAAGTTTCGCCCGAGTTAAAATTTGGCCGTCGGTGTGCTTATAACACACGTCGAAATAAAAAAGACACTGAAATATAGTTTGCCGAAAACATTCTTAGAACGTTTAGAAGAGACACGATGATCGACTTCTCTCATGTCCGCGTGGAAAATTTCGTGTAAAATACACAAGCGAGAACAAATATTCATTTGTAGCGTTATTATAGCTTTTACTATAAACATTCAAGTCATCATACGTATATAACTACAACTATCTACATTTAATTCGTTATCTATGGAATCTGAGACCGATACAAACGTTACAAAACGAAGGAAAAATGATTTCTATGTCAGGGACCCGATTTTCTATGAAGGGACCCGTATTATTAACATTGTCAAGGAATATGATCGCAACCAACCAGCATTTGCAATTATTATTAAAACAAGAACTCCATTAAAGCAAGCACAAGAAAGAGCTTCCGACTGGAGATTTGAATGAGCTAGGTCATGCACGCAATCAGCATTCAAAAGGAGCAACCATTTTGTAAAGGCGAGGATTTAGAAAATACAGAAAATCCCACATTCACAGAAATGTTTCAAGTATTTAATTTACTGATGTGGACTGGTACATTAAAACAATGCATGTATAATATATATTATTTATCTCTTGTGTGGCATGTTTTTCATATTGTATTTGTTTCCTTTTGATTTTATGTTTTATTCTCTTGTTTAACCATGTCTTCGCATATGGGCTTGTTATCTTGTATGTGAATACAATTCATCGTATGTATTCATGTAACGCATATAACTAGCTGCTCAGGATAGTTGATGCATCCACATAACTTTCTGAAACTTGTTAAAGCCCTGTCCCCCATAGGGTATAAATACGTACAAACTTTGTATGTATGGTTACATTGATTCTTGTGCACATTTCATACAAGACAAACTACTGTACCACATTCTCTGGATCCTTTCACAAGCGCTAGCTAGCAATTTTCTGCATTGCACCATCAATTTTTTTGTAGAAAAATTGGACAGGAATGGACAACTTCTTTTAGTGTGCGAAAAAATTCCAATTCATTACGTTTTAAATTTATTTTCAAGTGTACAGCACCATAATCAACATTGATAAGTTTTTACCTCCTCTCTGCTTTACCCGCTACATGTACCAGCTACGTTACTCCAAAGGTATGTACGTCCAGTATATAAAATATAACTTTATTTTTCTTTTCGGTAGCCATTAAATGGTCAAGTGTGCGAGAGGCCGCTTTCTATAACTGCATCGCTCGGCCTTATTGATTTAGGTCAAAAAAGATTTCAACCAGATAGGCTAAAGTTTCTAGTGAAAGTGAAGATAGGAACTGCTGAAGGATAGAATTTCGTAATAAAAAGTTGCAATTCAGTAAAATAGTTCCAAATACATACTGAAACTTAGTTTTAAGTGTAGGCTTAGCAAGTTAAACTTACTTGAAGTGATTTCAAAGTTTATGTTATGCGTACCTTTTGAAGGCAAGAACTCCTTACCGTACGTACTACGTTTGGTACACATTATAATTTTGTGTTTTATTGCAGATCATAACCATTAAAATACACTAAATACAATACAGTTACTGTAGGTAACTATAATTACTAAAGTTAACATACTATTTTGTTGCTAATTGTCAATATGTACACATTTTTATAAACAAAATTGACGATTTTTACCAGGGGGTGTTTGCATTGTATAATTACAATGGTCTTTATACCTCGATATACGAATTTTTCACCATACGATGCCAACTCTGGAACAAATTAGCATCGTATCTCGAGGGTGCACTGTATAAGAATTTGAATTATAAATGTTTACTAGCTGCATTACCTGCCTACAGGAGCAGATTCACAAGCAGCATAAAGTTTATTGAGAGTTGTCTTCCATACTGCAAAACAACTCCAAATATGCAGTCCACTAAAATTGTTATCCTGATCAGAGTATGTATGCACATACACATGTCAATGTTGGAGAGAACAATGGAAATCTGCATTGTGTCCTACAGTTAGATGCGTGTAAAATCTAGTAAATATTCTAGATTCATGTGTCTAGATTCATGCATCCGTTCATACCAGTCTATATTTGCAGTTGACGATCGCGCACTTCTGCCGCTGAGCCCCAGCCTCGGCTGACCAATCTTTACCCGCTGAGCAGTTGACAATCGCGCTTTTGCACTTGCCTCGCAATCAATTGGTTCGCCCTCACAATCAATCGCCTCGCAATCAATCGCCTTGCAATCAATCGGCCCGCACCCGCCTCACAGTCAATCGGCCTGGGCGCCTCGCAATCAATCGCTTTGCACTCTCCTCGCAATCAATCATGATCGCACTAACCTTGCAATCACCTCTCACTCACCTTGCAATCAATCACCTTGCACTCGCAACAAATCGCCTCACAATCAATCGCTTCGCAATCAATCGCCTCGCACTCGCCAACTCATTCATCCAGAAAGCCGCGCCTGGAGACTCGCTGTACTCGGGGCGAAAAGGGTCTCCCACGCATCCTCGAGTGACTCCATGGCCCCAAGCCTAGCTGTGCTACCCGGCACTGCCTGGGTAGTAAAAAAAGTCTCTGCAAACAAAATTGATTTGTATTTAACATATAACAACATTTGCCATTCTAACTTTTAAACTACATATTATGAAGGAAGTGTTTTGTGTAGTTGAACTAGATTGGTTTTGCAACAATTACAATAAAAGATGATACGGTAATGATACAGTTAATACAAACTGAGAAAACAAAATAAAAGTTGTGATTATGTTGAATTAATAATAACAATTCTAGCATAGAAGTGTGTGGGTATAAAAAGGTTACTGTCCCACCAGAAATTATCCATCAATTCTTTGAATACGACGATACTAAAAAATATGACAGAATATCATAGTATTTTGTAGTTGAAATTTTATTAGAACAATGTCTGCCAAAATGGTTGAATAAAAGAATAATATTAAAAATAAAGATTGGAAACTAATCAAGTAATACTAACAGTGATAGGAAAATGAATAATGTTTTAACTTCAAACACGATACTCAATTTATGTTAAAAGAATTCAAGCTGAAATGATAACAACAATGAAACAAACTTTAAAAACTTATATTATAAATTCAAAAGTCATAAGAGGTTTATAAATTTAATAAGATAATTTAAATTTATATATCTTCTATATATATATATTTCTCAAAGTATGTAAATTTATGTAAATTGTGAAGCGCCCAGCATTTGTAATCTTTAGTTACACAGCCCATGAATACCTGTCATTGTGAAACAAAGGAACTCATCATGTTAATCAACTTCTATATTAGTATTTATGTATCCTGTCGTAAGAGCATTATACACCTCTTACGGAACTACTCATCCCCTTTTATTTAACCATTTTTGATATAATTAGGAAACAGCTTTCTGGACTCTTGGTAGCCTGACACGTCGATTTGTTATTCCAACTTCCTAACACCTGCTATTTTATTGCTTAGCATAATTGTTATCTGCTTCTTTGTACTTACTCGCTTACTTCCTAGGAAGCTTTGCAGCGCCCAATCGTCTGTGATCTACGGATGTAATGATTGCTTGACTGATTAAGCAAACATATATAAGCCTGCATAGATCAGAAACAATTCGAATTCCATATTTTACTCACGCTCTACGTATCACTCTGCTTTTGTATCACTCTTTATATTTTTAGACTTGCGCAATTAGTATCAGCCATTGACTTGATTAGCCTTCATATATTTTATGTTTTTGCAATTGAAAGTTTGAATTTTTAATAAATATCTGTTTTTAAGTTTTCAGCTAAAACAAACCAGTCTAAGTCTTGACCTTAAATCTACACCTGAAATACAGTTCTCTAAATTCGCAAACCATAAACCAACTACTTGAACCACCAATTTAGCACTTATAGTTAATAATCCTTTTAAACAGAGGACCATTACAATGGTCCCGCGAAGCGGATAGTTGGCAGAAAATTTCAATTTTAATTGTGAAAATTTTTCCTAACAAGTGTATTAAAAATCATGTCTGCTCCTACGACTGAGGATATTTTGAATAGCTTGAAAACATTTAAACAAGAAACTAATGGAAGATTTGAGGAATTGGAAGAAAAGTTGTTAGTTCAGCAAGAGCGGAGTATAGGTAAATTACGTGAGGAAGTCGATGAAACTCTAAACCGACTTGAAAGGACTTTTGGAGATATGGTAACTCGACTAACCGATACTGTGCAGGAAAGTTCGATCTCCTTCAACAACAAGCTGAAGATGCTCGCAGGCTCTGATGCCAAAACAACTCTTGCCAGAACTCCGACCTTAGGAGATCTATCCAATGAAGCAGACGATGCAGACGGTAAGTCAATTATTTCTGAAAACTCTTTTAATTCAAATCCAAAAGACTGGCTAAAATTTTCATTAAAATGTTTCAATGGTGATTCCACTGAATTGACATGGCAAGAATTTCTGTGCAAATTTGAAACAAGTTGTGTTTTTAATTCAGTGCCAAATAGCAGCAAAACGGCTGTGCTATGATTCTACCTACAGGGTATTCCCAAGACTTACTATGACGAGATCATTAGCGATGATAAGTCGATAGAGTTTAGTGGACTGTGCATAAGACTTAGGACTAAACTAGATGCTAGTCGCGGCTCTGATCAAGCTGCGCTGGAGGTATCGGTAACTCACCAGAAACCGGGTGAGCCCGTTAAGGATTATTACCGGAGGTTTCGGCAGGTAGTGGCCAATAGTGGAGCACGCCTTTCCGACCCATTTGTATCATTACATTGTAAGCTTAATTTATGTGATAGCATTAGAGAAAACATGCTCACCGTTTCAGAAAGTTCAATAGAAAAGCTAGTGAAAATGGCATGTTCTGTAGAGACTGGTCAACAGGCAATTAATAGACTAGGCAATGGCAAAAAGAAAGCTGCCGAAGCTATGGGGTTTGACATGCCACCCCAAAACCGAAATTTTGAGAGATCTAAAAAGGGGTTCAGAGGTCAAAATAACCCTATGACGAAACAAACAGCGGAAAGACGTTGCTATACTTGTGGTTCAAATGAACATCTGCAGAAATTTTGTTTGGCATTGCGTCGTACAGGTGCTGCAACACGGTCACCTTATAACGCTGCCCAGCATGGGCCGCAAGAACAATTTGGACAAAACCACAAACCACCGGATCATTTTCCTGTTTTGAGCAATGGTTGGCAAAATTCAAACCAATACTACGATGTTCCAACGTATTTACCACCACAATACCCACAGCATCAAAGGGGGCCGACCCCTCGCCATGACCGCCAAGCGTGCCCTACTCAGGCTAAACCACCTTCCAGACGACCCCCGAACCATAGTATGGCTTTAGACAATTGTGCAGTATTTGATTGCAATACTTTTGTCGAAGTAGTTGACTCTGCCAATGAAGAGAGTAGTGACAACTCTGATGATTTGTGCATTTACTCATTTGATATAGAAAGTGACATTGAGCCAGCTGAGACTGACAGTACTTGTGACCAGATTAACTCCGAGAATGCCATCACACTGACTAACCCCATAAGCAATAAATCACCTATTGTTGACAGGCGTAGAACATTTCCTAGATTTTACAACCAAATCACTGATGCGCGAACACTAATCACACTTTTGATATTGTTTGTGTCATGTGGCGTAACAAGTGGTCAGAAACCTATGCTATGCAGAGCGGATCACTCTATAGCCAGATTTTAAATTCCTGAAATTCCTGTTTGCATACTTCCTGATGTTGGCGCTATACACAAACCATATGAGCTGAACTTTGACTTGTACAAAAGAAATTTAATACACTATCGTACCAGTGCTTTCCACTGCAAAATTGTAAAAACGGTGAATGTGACATATGCCAATTTTGTTGGTGGAAGCAACACCAAGACAACTGGCTATGAATCTCAGTGGGTTGATCATGACGTGTGCCATGCAATGATAAATTCAAAAGCTAGCCCTTACGGAGAATTAACTAAGACTGATGATGTTTTTCATACCGAAAATATTGCCGATTTTGAATTTCACACAGGATTTTGTTGCTGCAAAAATTATTCATTTGATACAACAAACGCATATTTATCTGAAACAACTGTATTAAAGAGACACGGCGAGTCATTGATGGAAAGCCCAGTCGGTGTGGTATCTCATTGTGTGTATGAACGAGGTGCCTGTAATTTAAAAGATGGTTCATTTCTGATATGGGTAGCTGATAAACAAGAAGGTTGCGAATACGCGTATCAGCGTAGCTACAAGGGAAAATTTCAAGCTGACACATGGCTGTCGGATGATGGCGAATTAGCTTTGACCTTCTCTAAAAATCAATTACTGGAGATACCAGCCGAATGTGGTCAGGATATGCAAATGTCTGACCAAGGTATAGCGGTCAATCGAAATGGGAGAAAAAAACGTGACACTGACTCTGACAAGACTGACGGATTTGTAGCTGAATCCGAGCTTAACGCGCGATTGCAGGCATTAGAGTTACGCATAAAGGAAAATATTGGCACCATGTTTAGCTCATCTTTAAAATCAACATGCCAGTACATGAAAACCTCTACAAAATTGTTGACTACAACTCTCACTAGGGAACCCACACTAGCAACTAGATACTTGACTGGGCATCAGTATATACACGCTAAACTCACTGGAAATATCATCACTGTTTACCCTTGTGAACCAGTCACGAGTTATCATGTGCTTGCCTCCGATAAATGTACTGACAGAATTCCCATGTCAATTATTCTAGGAAATAAAAACATGACTCTGTTTATGGACACCCTGACTAATATTCTGTATAATAACCAACACATTGATGAATGCACATTAAATGTAGAGATTCCAGTTGTTCTCGAAGGTGAGCCCTATTTCTATCACCATCGCGATGCAACGCTAATGCCAATAGTAGCCACAGACTCTATAAATCTGGTTTCACTAAATTTTTCTAATACGGCTTTTCCTTTGAATGGTAGCATAATTCATGAGCTAGTTTTATATGACTTTAAGAAGTATGGCAGGAGCTACAGTTTGAATGATTTGGCAGGTGAAACAGCAAAACAGACGCAAATTTTGAAACATTTAGGTATTTCCTCGGGTTCCAACCTTCTACCCGAAAAGCAGGCTAATTTGGCTGCGGAAAATATTGTCAATCAAGGAACTTTTGCATTTTTGAAAAATTGGACTTCCCTGGATTTGAAACAGTTATGGATTTTTCTGTGTTGCCTCTACATTACTTTTGCACTGATTTGGAAATGTATCATCACTTGCGCACGATTTAGACACTGTTCTGCAGACTCAAAAGGTGTTATAGGGGGGTATATGCGGAGAGAGAAAGCCGAATCAAGCTCAGACATTAAAAACACTAATATATCGGTTTCTGTAAATCAAAAAGTGTCTGAAAATATACCGGATGAGACTGTAATAATTCCAGTAGAAAGTGAAAATTCTGAGGAAGAAGAGATGTTGGTGTCACAAAACACACCAGCACAAATCAGATTTCCTGCTACCACATTACCTTCTTACCCACTAAGAACTAGGCGTGTTAGCCGTAAACGAATTGTGAGGAAACCAATTTATAGAGCTCCCACAATACATGATATAGCCGTGTTAGCTGCTGACCTTGTGCACAAGTCACTGACAATGATATGCGTAAATGGAACAAAGGTCAATGCTTTGATAGACAGTGGCGCTCAGATCAGCACGATGAGTCATAAGCTATGTAAGCAATTAACTTTGGATAAAACGTTGAAATGTAGCTCTAGATCAATTAGGTCCGTGACCGGCCATGTGGTAAAAGGCATAGGCCAGGCATATGCCAAACTACGCTTTGAAGATGGAATTGAAACCATTGGGACATTTCTGGTTTTAAGTGACTGCCCTTATGCATTAATTATTGGAATTGACTGCTTGAGTAAATTTGGATATGTCGGCCTAGACTACAGCTCAGGAAACCTACGGCTTAGGTTCAACAGGAAACGTATGGTTGAAGATCCTTTAGATATTTGTGCTCTTACTGATAGTGCTAAGCAGCTTAGGTCAAAGGTGGAACCAAATGTTTTGCTAGACGAGGATTTGGTGTTTCCACCAATGAGCGATACCTACTTTACTGTGCCATGCAACAAGCTTGCTAGGGACGTCATATTTGAGCCTGTACATGTAAATGACCACCTTCTGATAGCTAAAACGGTCAGCAAGCCTGACGCAATGGCAAGATGCAGAGTAATCAATACTCATAATGAATATGTCACTGTTTACAAGGGCACACCAATTGGAAATGTTGAGCAGCTACCTGAGAAAATGCCTGCTGATGTGTTTGTTAACAATGATTTCTTTGATTCAGATAAAGCTAGACTCTCTACAGTTATTGGCGATCCAGTGTCTAAGGTAGATTTGAGCAAGTCCGCACTAACTACTGACGAAACAAAAAAATTCATGAGTTTTTTGAGAACTAAATCAGCTGCCTTTGCCACACATGATTATGATCTTGGAAAAATTAAAGGCTTATCGGGCAGGGTTTGTGACACACGCTCATCAACACCCATTAAAAAGGCTCCTTATCGATTACCAGTTTCTCAACGCGAACCCTTAGACACTGAGATCACTAAAATGTTTAAAGCCGGGCTGATTGAGCCAGGAAATCAATCGGCCTGGGCGTCGCCCGTGCTGCTGGTGAAAAAGAAAGATGGAGGATGGCGTCTCTGCACAGACTATCGAGGGGTAAACGCAAATACAAAAAAGCTCTGTCACCCCTTGCCACACCAAGACTCGGTAAGAGAAATGTTGGTCGGTCAGGGACTTTACACCACAATCGATCTCCAAAAAGCTTATTGGCAGTTGGAGCTAGATTCTGAGGAGGACCGTGACCGATCTGCATTTGTCACGTATAACAATGTGTGGAGATATACGTGCCTACCATTCGGTATGTCAAACGCTCCTAGCGTATTCCAACGTGCAATATCTGTTATTCTAGGTAACTTGCTATGGATACAATGCCAATGCTTTCTAGACGATGTGCTGATTTTCTCTCCACCCAATTATGATGAACACGTAAAACGAGTAGGAAATGTACTAGATAGATTTATTCAATATGGAGTAAAAATTAATCCTACAAAGTCAGTATGGGCGAGATCTGAAGTTCAATATTTAGGTTATGTGTTTAACACCAAAGGTAGTAAGCCTGCGCCAAACTTAGTTGATCGAATTCAACGCTTTCCATCTCCGCACAATTTGCAGACACTACGCAGAGCTTTGGGCATGACAAACTTTTACAGAGCATATATACATGATTACTCAAGGCACGCTAAGCCCTTGCTAAACCTGCTGAAGAAAGACTCACCATTTCAGTGGTCAGACACTTGTGAAAAAGCTTTTCAGTATTTAAAAACTAAATTGACTGAGTTTCCCGTACTACGTTTTCCTGACTTCAAGTTACCATTTTTTCTACATACCGATAGTTCAGGGTTTTCATTAGGTGCTCAACTTTGCCAATATCATGAAGAGAAAATTCACCCAGTGGCTTTCTACAGTAGGTCATTAACGGACACTGAACAAAAATACAGCACTTTTGAGCGAGAAGGATTAGCCATCATTGCCTCCTGCAACCATTTCAGACACTTGATTTTAGGTCATGAAACAACCGTAGTCACTGATCATGCCCCTTTGCAATGGCTAATGACGGCAAACCACAAAAACTCGAGATTAGCGAAATATTCACTAAAACTGCAGGAATATAATCTCAAAATAGTGTACAAACCTGGTAAAGCGCATGTAGTACCAGATGCTCTGTCTAGAGTTACTATATCCGGCGATGAATTCGTAGGAGCTACCGCACTTTATTTCAATGCATCTACCAGTGACCTACTACGATTTAGGAGCAATCAGTCAAGCGACTCTTTTCTCTTTGCTATCATAAACTTGATTGATTACGGTGTACGGCCACAAAACCTCAATCCCAACCAACATAAACACTTACAAATGCACAAAAATCATTACTCGGTGCATGATAACACTCTTTATTTTGAGCCAGAAAACTGTGCAAGGCCCCTTTTGTGCGTACCAGAAAACATGCAAGTAGATTTGATGCAGGCCTATCACAATGGACTGTTTGGCTGTCATGTAGGTGCCAAGAGAACTCTGAGTAGAATCAGTCTAAAATACTATTGGCTTGGTATGAGTAGGATTGTTAAAGAATTTGTCGAGGCATGTGTGCTGTGTAACCAACGAAAACGTTTGCACACCACCCCTGTTTATCCTTTAAAGCCAATTGATTGTGAAAGACCCTTTTGGAGAGTGAGTGGAGATTTGCTAGGTCCACTTCCACTCACTGCCAGTGGTAATAAATACTTGTTAGGCTTCCAGTGCAGCTTCTCCAAGTTTGTAGTGGCTGTTCCCATACCGAACAAGGAAACTGCAACTATTGCAAAATCGCTTATCGCTGCTGTAATCTTGCCATTTGGAATTCCTAGTATATTCCTAACAGATAATGGAACAGAATTTGCGAATTCTTTAATGAGTGAAGTAACAAAAATGCTTAACATTGAGAAGCGCGAGTGCACGCCATACCATGCTGCTGGTAATGGTCTAATCGAGCGTTGGTTTCAAACATATAGCTCGTTGATTTCAGCAATGGTAAATCATAAACAGACAGACTGGGACGAACTCACCCCTTTTGTTGTACATAGCTACAATAACACGACTCATACGAGCACTGGTTTTAGCCCGACATACCTCAATTTTGGACGGGAAATCGAAATTCCATTTGATTTGTGCATGCCAGTAGCAATGCCAAGATCGTATAACGAAAACAAAAATGTGGCAGAATTAACACGAGAGTTTTTGTCAGCTGCCTGGCGTTTGACGAGTGAAAATATTGAAACGGCCCAACACGCTTACAAGTTTTATCACAATTTAAATGTCAAGGGACATGAATACAAAATAGGCGACACCGTGTACATATGGGTTCCGCGGACCGAACCTGGCCAGGTCAAAAAGTTTACAAGGTGCTTCCATGGCCCATATATTATTACCAGCCTTCGAGGGTTGAACGCTTATGTTAAAATTATGGATGCCCATGGCGACCCCATAGGTGTCGAATTCATGGCTCATCTGGAACGACTAAAGAAAACTAGATCGCCCCTAGAGCATTTCACGCCTGCAGAGTATGTGTCTAGAAAGCGGCCTACCACTATAGTTCAGACACCAGCTAGCGACGAACCCGTACCCTCTGTAGGGCATAGTTACAACCTGCGCCCTCGCCAATAGATACTTTAGTTGCTAATGGAAAGTATTAGAAATAAGACAACAGTTTTATTTTTTACTTCTAAATATATTTTGATATAGAGATTATAGTATCCATGGAGTATTTTATTCGACTTTCTCAATTTGAATTGCGCAGTACCACAATTTTTGATAGTATATAATTTTGTTTGTATTCCCATTTAGCTATTTTGATACTTATCAGGAATTTCCTCCTATGACATGCGAGCTGGTCCCCTAAAAAGCAAGATGATTATTTCTCATTCTGGTACCTTCCCCTTTCAAGCATTTCGTAACCATGCTTTGAGTTTTAGCCTAAAAACAATGATAGTGCTCAAGCCATGACGCAACACGTACTTCCTATATTACACCGGAGTCCAACTAACTGAGCTAGCTGGTAGCCAGAATACCAGTCCAATCCGGAGTTTGGCAGGGGTTGTGATATTTCTATAAGCAACCCCTAAATCAGGTACTTTATCCTGTACTTAGAAATGGCCAACTCCTCTGCTAAAAGTTTAATGACAATGTCAAGAGACCCATTGAGCTGCAGCTGCACTGATTATCATTCGCATATAAAAGGAACAAGAACTGTTGTGCTGACGCTAGAATGATTTATGTTTAGGAAACTACACCCACAGATATTTGGAGGAGTTGCCTTCCCACATTTGCCCCCTCTCAACTATACCATGGAAGATACAGCTATCAACACTATTTCTACGACAATTATGAGGATTGACACTGACTATAACCACATTCATTCACCTGGCGAGTTTCTACGCATATTTACTTTACTTCAAAATGCTGTCACATTAATAACCAACACAAACTACACATCTGCACAGCAGATTGCAATTGAAGGGGAGAGAGGAGGAAACATTAAATTTAACTTTATATTTAACTCATGGCATATAAAAAAAAAGCAAAAAAAGCTATTGAGTCTATAATCTATATTGAACTATATTTCATTGAGTCGAGTAGACAACCCCTTTATTTAGAATTGATTTGTAAAAGCTTTATAATTCCTATTTGATAGCCTACCCCGTTTTGAAGTAGTAATAAAATGTTTTTGATACAGAGGTAGTGCAAAAATATGGATTATAAGGTTTACTTCTATAAGGTCAAATATAACATTATATTAATTAGTTGCATACTTTCTGCTGCTTCACTGTTATTGTAGATCTGCATGGACACAGCACCATTATTGTAAAGGAAGGACAAATCCGACGTGTCAATTACCAATAGTCCAGAAACTACCAATAGTCCAGAAACTACCACTTTAAACTTCAACTACCAAGAACGAACAATGATTCTTATACAATTATTTTTTATCCGACAATGGAAGCCACACTACACGGACATCACCACATGGAATGTGTACCACAAATTATTATACTCTAACTGTCTATATATACCTATATACATTTTTTATTCTTTACTATTCTGGGACAGAATGGGTCTCTAAGCTATATGTAGAGCTAGAGACTCATTGGCTGGGGAGGTGTGAAGCGCCCAGCATTTGTAATCTTTAGTTACACAGCCCATGAATACCTGTCATTGTGAAACAAAGGAACTCATCATGTTAATCAACTTCTATATTAGTATTTATGTATCCTGTCGTAAGAGCATTATACACCTCTTACGGAACTACTCATCCCCTTTTATTTAACCATTTTTGATATAATTAGGAAACAGCTTTCTGGACTCTTGGTAGCCTGACACGTCGATTTGTTATTCCAACTTCCTAACACCTGATATTTTATTGCTTAGCATAATTGTTATCTGCTTCTTTGTACTTACTCGCTTACTTCCTAGGAAGCTTTGCAGCGCCCAATCGTCTGTGATCTACGGATGTAATGATTGCTTGACTGATTAAGCAAACATATATAAGCCTGCATAGATCAGAAACAATTCGAATTCCATATTTTACTCACGCTCTACGTATCACTCTGCTTTTGTATCACTTTTTATATTTTTAGACTTGCGCAATTAGTATCAGCCATTGACTTGATTAGCCTTCATATATTTTATGTTTTTGCAATTGAAAGTTTGAATTTTTAATAAATATCTGTTTTTAAGTTTTCAGCTAAAACAAACCAGTCTAAGTCTTGACCTTAAATCTACACCTGAAATACAGTTCTCTAAATTCGCAAACCATAAACCAACTACTTGAACCACCAATCTAGCACTTATAGTTAATAATCCTTTTAAACAGAGGGTCATTACAAAATATAAGAGAGTGGAGAATAACTGATACTCGCAATCTTACACGATAAATCTTACAGTAATCTTACAAATGTTTGTTGTAAAACGTGAAATTAATTACGAAAAACTAATTGGTTAGGTTTAAAAGGAAATATGTGTAAGCTAATACATCTAGCTGTACTATCCAGCGTTGCCCGGGTAATAAAAAAAGCTGAACAGAAAATTGATTTGTATTTAACGTATAACAACATTTGCCATTCTACCTAAAACAACTGTAAAGGTTTTCAAACTTACTTTGTCAAACAACTTTTAAACTTCATATCATGAGAAAAATGTTTCGTGCAGGTCAAATAAATTTTAAAAATAAAACGACTAAAAAGGTTTAGATGTAACAGTGAAATAATTAGCAAATGATAGCTAAATTGAGTCTGTTTTGCTACGACTACAATATGAGATGATTTGGTAATGATACAATTAATACGAACTGAGAAAACAAAACAAAATTTGTGAATATGTTGAATTAATACTAATAATTCCTGCATAGAAGTGTGTGTATAAAAAAGTTACAGTTCCAGCAACAGCTATCCATCAAAACTCTGAATACAACGATACTGGTACGATGATATGTTACCTTAAGACATTTATGTATTCGTGGCATCTAATTTTCGCATTTTCGCGGCAACAGCCTCTCGCGAAAAATTCATGAGCAAAACTAAACTATCATAACGAACGAGCGAAACCGCAAAATGAAATGGCTTTGTTCATTGACATTCACAATAAAATCGTCATACTAGAAATGCAGACAATTTTCGTGTGTGGTTTGGCTCATTGGGCAATTTTTGCTAAACTCATTATAGCTAGGCAACTGAGCAGCATGGCAAAACAAATTAAGATAATAAGTTCTTTTGGAAAAGCCTAGACAAATAAGGAAGATGACGATATTAGTTTAGTCATTGAATTTTTAACTGACAAGGATGACAGTCTGGTAGGGAAAGTCATAAAATTGAATAATAATTATTGTGGTGATGAATTTTATTACCAACCAAAAGCAATAACAACCCGGAGCCATGGCCACTACCATGCTATAAATACTTGAATTCTAATATTGGTACCACATCAGTCACTGCGGCAGGGACCTTGACATCATTGATAGTCCAGGAGACAAATGGCAGCAAGCGATCAAATTGCATTATTGATCTCGCCTACACATTTCTACCTTCGGTTCACAAATACAAACTACCGTACTTTTCGGACTATTAACCGCTACTTTTTTCTGATGATTTGAGCCATGCGGCTTATATAAGGGTGCGGCTAATCTGTGGCTTTTTTCTTTCACCGCTAGGGCACACTAACGGGAATCTCCAATCAGTGCGCTTCTAACGGTGAAAGAAAATACGAAACAATGTCTCACGGTACTGTCCCGTTAGGCACTGAGTTAAAAAGCATCGGATAATACGAAACTGTGCCGTTCTGCACTGTTCCGTTTTAATAGGCAAAGTTGCTGCCACGTTAAAAAGCACTGTCCTTAGTTCTGCAGTCTATACTAAGGTACAGCTTATGTATTGTTTTATTATCATTTTTTTGGAAAATAAAGCAGATGCAGGTTATATAGAGGTGCGGTTTATAGTCCGAAAAGTAGGGTAGTCCCAAATTGAAAAATATTTCGTACCAATGAACTGGATCCGAGGGATCTAGTTATGTTTGTTCCACTGCATTTATTTTCACATCACTATATTTTTGCACTCATCAGATCTGCGAAATTAAGTTGCAGCAAAATTTTACTCTGTATGCTACTCACGAAACTAAATACTAGCGAAATATAAGTGTCCTCGGGCATATAAAAATGAAATATTGTAGTGTCTTTGTCTGATCGAAGGTGAGAGAATCTAGATGCTATTCCTACTCGAGATAATACGACTGTCCGCGTGAAAAGTAGTGACCTTAACAGCGATTTAGCAATTGAACCTTAATAAAAGCCAGAAATAGAGGTTCACAAAAACGGCAACGTGTTTCATAGAGTTGATAAAATTTAATCGCCAAATTCTAATATCGAGAGAGTCTATTGTCGATATCGTTTTGCCGAAAACAAATTAGCCCTAATACGTCGAGGAAAAAAAAGCATCGTGTGTCATGAAGCTAAAAGAAAGCCATAAAGTTGTAATTATTACGTCACTTTTGTGTGAAAACGGCAAACAATGAATAGGTTATGTATAATAGAGGCATGCACTAACCGGATATTCTCGTTAATGCGCCCTAGATACCCAGTAGTGGCTAATAGTCCGAAAAGTACGGTACTCTATAAGGCGGACACATACACAGACAGACAACGATTGCCGTTTATAAAGTAGAGTTGTGTTTACCTGTATAATAAAAACACAATACGCATATGTCGTATATACAATATCATAAATAAAAGTGTATCAATGATTTTTTTTAAATCAATTTGTGAAAAAATAATCTGCCCAGGAGGTCTCAAATTGGCCAAAAGAACTTGCCTGCAAAAAGGTTAAAGCTATGCAATCCCAACTAAAGCATGCGGTAACTAGTGTTTGCTCACCACATAGTTCCACGCTGTACAGATTATTTGAATATCAAAGCTAGCCTTAGAGGGAAATGGGAAGTCGGGCCCATCTTTCTCTCCTCCCCATTCACCATCAACCAAGGAGTTCCTTACCACCTCATCCTGACACTGGCAAGGATTGTAGTGGAAAACGATTGTGCTCACGCCATCTCCCTCCTCCGTCTGTAGGATGAGGTAAAACCTAACATGATCATGAGACACCTGCCACAAACACTTTGAAATTTTAGAAAATCAGAAAATACTTTGTGCTGGCATGCCCATCATGAACATAAACCTAGAACTACTGGCCAACTGATGACTTGAGCTTGACAGCTAAACCGACCTCCCCAAGTTCAACTCATCACCAGTCCTTTTTACATGCACTCAGGTAAGTGACCTACTTTATAGCTACTTGGTAAGTCGATGAATCTATGAGTAGTTTTAGGAGGCACCCTTGTTTGCCTACTGCCTACACAGTCATTGGTCACGTTGACATTGCTAAGTACTCAGGCTTACATTAGGTACGATGGGTCAACTATAAGGCCTCATTATCATACTTAACAGAACACATCCGGTCGTGGGCTAAATGAGAGAATAAGATAAGGCCTATACTGCCCTCTGAAACACCTTTAGACTGTGCTAGCATCATACAACTTTCCTACACAATCAAACTACTGATTTGGATAGATGACATGCAACAGCTAGTAGATATGCACTAGTCTATGGTTTGTCTAAATATATTAAATGTCCTATTGAATGCTGGTCGGGCTTTAAATTTAGTGAAGTAATCGCTTGCCAGGAAAAGTCAGTGCATATTAGGAGCAACTAGGAATAAACAGTAATCAAGCTTTGCACCTTTGACATGTGTGCTATTTAATCAACCAAGCAGCCTGTAGTTAGAGACGCAAGTGGTACGGCTCGCAAGTGAGCTTCAGACCCAAGCTATAAGCCTGGTTCCCATATCGATTGCGAGACTCCGGCGGTAACATGCACAACAAAACACTTGTGAGGCTAGGCTCGGCGGGATATGTTCACATAAAAGCCACACCACCGTTAATAATATCCTAAACATAATTGCGCAACCAAATAAAATGTTCGCTCGCTATGCCGTTCCTAAAATGGTGACCTTCACCCGCACAGTGCATTTCGGGAAGGTTTTGCCTGCGGCCGTTTGCGAAATTTGAACAGCGCTAAACTATTGCGATGCCGCCAGCAACTACTGGCGGTCCTTGGCGCATACGTTGCCAGTTCATTGCTAATATCCTGTGGTGTGTCGCCGGTGCTTTGTGACGTTTATGGGAACCCGGCTATACGCAGCTATAATGACAGTAGACACTGACAACTTGCATACATAGAGTGAGTCTTGTGTTATACCTGTCTGTGCCCTTCTATACTTTACCCCGCACTACTACCTCATCACCCACATCAAGGTTATTTGGAATCGCCAGGCAGAAGGAGAGATCCTGCAATAACCGATCAACAAATCTTATGGAGGTTTCAATATGCAAGGACAATAATACAAGAAAAGTTTATTGCAAATACTAAATTCGTAAATTAAGGGGCTATAGCCTGCGTTTCCAAGATAGTATAACAATGTACTACATGGAGAGTTTTTACCTTCGAGACGTGTAGCATAAATGCTGAATCTAACGTTAATGAATTTAGTTTACCAAACGCATTCTTGAAAGAATTTTAAGTATGTATTTTAGTAAACCTTAAACTTTCAAGATTAGTTTAATCATTGCGAAATGTTTTTATTGTAACGGATACTGGATATACCATATAACGAATACAGATAACTTGCCATGGAAAGTTCAGCAACGTACATCTTTTATTAATGTATATAATCAGTTCATAATTCGTCAAATAAATAATTTATCGGCCGAATAAATTAGCCCTAACACAAAAAGACCAATAAGCATCACATTGCATGTACTCAGGTCTTAAAATATTTTTGAACAGAAGCATCGTAACTCGTCGACGCTAAAGGCTAAAATAATTAACACGCACATTGTGTATCCGTTATATTAAAACAGCTTTGACCACAATGGTGTTCTAGCTGAGTGGTAGAGCGTTCTGATTAGAAAGTTGTCATGAAATCGTTCTGAGTTCAAATCCGTCGAGGTGCTTGATTTTAATATCAAGATTTTAAGATTTTAGCCGGAATGCATACCAACATATCAACATACATACATACATACATACAGACACACTTTGAGAAATATAGATATAGATTTGTTTAATTCTATCTATAGTCCAAAAATGCGGAAAAGCCGAAATGCGTGCCAACATGCATACTTTGAGAAATATATATAGATGTACACTTGCGCTATAAATAGATATGTTGAAGAAATGAGCTATAAATAGACATGCTGTACGCATGTGCTATAAATAGATATGCTGTGAACTTGAGGAGTTAAGGACAAATATACAGCTGAGCTAGGGATGGATATACAGCTGAGCTAGGGATGGATATACAGCTGAACTAGAGATGGATATACAGCTGAGTTAGAGATGGATATACAGCTGAGCTAGAGATGGATATACAGCTGAGCTAGAGATGGAAATACAGCTGAGCTAGAGATGGATATACAGCTGAGCTAGAGATGGATATACAGCTGAGCTAGAGATGGATATACAGCTGAGCTAGAGATGGATATACAGCTGAGCTAGAGATGGAAATACAGCTGAGCTAGAGATGGATATACAGCTGAGCTAGAGATGGATATACAGCTGAGCTAGAGATGGATATACAGCTGAGCTAGAGATGGATATACAGCTGAGCTAGAGATGGATATACAGCTGAGCTAGAGATGGATATACAGCTGAGCTAGAGATGGATATACAGCTGAGCTAGAGATGGAAATACAGCTGAGCAAGAGATGGATATACAGCTGAGCTAGGGATGGATATACAGCTGAGCTAAAGATGGATATACAGCTGAGTTAGAGATGGATATACAGCTGAGCTGGAGATGGATATACAGCTGAGCTAGAGATGGATATACAGCTGAGCAAGAGAGGGATATACAGCTGAGATAGATATACAGCTGAGCTAGAGATGGATATACAGCTGAACTAGAGATGGATGTACAGCTGAGCTAGAGATGGATATACAGCTGAGCTAGAGATAGATATACAGCTGAGCTAGAGATGAATATATAGCTGAGCTAGAGATGGGTATACAGCTGAGCTAAAGATGGATATACAGCTGAGCTAGAGATGGATATACAGCTGACCTAAAGATGGATATACAGCTGAGCTAGAGATGGATATACAGCTGAACTAGAGATGGATGTACAGCTGAGCTAGAGATGGATATACCGCTGAGCTAGAGATGGATATACAGCTGAACTAGAGATGGATATACAGCTAAGCTAGAGATGGATATACAGCTGAGCTAGAGATGGATATACAGCTGAGCTAGAGATGAGTATACAACTGAACTAGATATAGATATACAACTGAGCTAAAGATGGATATACAGCTGTGTTAGAGATGGATATACAGCTGAGCTAGAGATGGATATACAGCTGAGCTAGAGATGGATATACAGCTGAGCTAAAGCTGGATATACAGCTGAGCTAGAGATGGATATACAGCTGAACTAGAGATGGATGTACAGCTGAGCTAGAGATGGATATACAGCTGAGCTAGAGATGGATATACAACTGAGCTAGAGATAGATATACAGCTGAGCAAGATATGGATATACCGCTGAGCTAGAGATGGATATACAGCTGAGCTAGAGATGGATATACAGCTGAGCTAGAGATGGATATACAGCTGAGCTAGAGATGGATATACAGCTGAGCTAGAGATGGATATACAGCTGAGCTAGAGATAGATATACAGCTGAGCAAGATATGGATATACCGCTGAGCTAGAGATGGATATACAGCTGAGCTAAAGATGGATATACAGCTGAGCTAGAGATGGATATACAGCTGAGCTAGAGATAGATATACAGCTGAGCTAGAGATGGATTTATAGCTGAGCTAGAGATGGGTAAACAGCTAAGCTAAAGATGGATATACAGCTGAACTAGAGATGGATGTACAGCTGAGCTAGAGATGGATATACCGCTGAGCTAGATATGGATATACAGCTGAGCTAGAGATGGATATACAGCTGAACTAGAGATAGATATACAGCTGAGCTAGCCATGGATATACAGCTGAGCTAGAGATGGATATACCGCTGAGCTAGAGATGGATATACAGCTGAGCTAGAGATGGATATACAGCTGAGCTAGGGATGGATATACCGCTGAGCTAGAGATGGATATACAGCTAAGCTAGAGATGGATATACAGCTGAGCTAGAGATGGATATACAGCTGAGCTAGAGATGAATATACAACTGAACTAGATATGGATATACAACTGAGCTAAAGATGGATATACAGCTGAGTTAGAGATGGATATACAGCTGAGCTAGAGATGGATATACAGCTGAGCTAGAGATGGATATACAGCTGAGCTAAAGCTGGATATACAGCTGAGCTAGAGATGGATATACAGCTGAACTAGAGATGGATGTACAGCTGAGCTAGAGATGGATATACAGCTGAGCTAGAGATGGATATACAACTGAGCTAGAGATAGATATACAGCTGAGCAAGATATGGATATACCGCTGAGCTAGAGATGGATATACAGCTGAGCTAGAGATGGATATACAGCTGAGCTAGAGATGGATATACAGCTGAGCTAGAGATGGATATACAGCTGAGCTAGAGATGGATATACAGCTGAGCTAGAGATAGATATACAGCTGAGCAAGATATGGATATACCGCTGAGCTAGAGATGGATATACAGCTGAGCTAAAGATGGATATACAGCTGAGCTAGAGATGGATATACAGCTGAGCTAGAGATAGATATACAGCTGAGCTAGAGATGGATTTATAGCTGAGCTAGAGATGGGTAAACAGCTAAGCTAAAGATGGATATACAGCTGAACTAGAGATGGATGTACAGCTGAGCTAGAGATGGATATACAGCTGAGCTAGATATGGATATACAGCTGAACTAGAGATGGATATACAGCTGAACTAGAGATGGATATACAGCTGAGCTAGAGATGGATATACAGCTAAGCTAGAGATGGATATACAGCTGAACTAGAAATGGATATACAGCTTAGCTAGAGATGAATATACGGCTGAGCTAAAGATTGATATACAGCTGAGCTAGAGATCGATATACCGCTGAGCTAGATATGGATATACAGCTGAGCTAGAGATCGATATACCGCTGAGCTAGATATGGATATACAGCTGAACTAGAGATGGATATACAGCTGAACTAGAGATGGATATACAGCTGAACTAGAAATGGATATACAGCTTAGTTAGAGATGAATATACGGCTGAGCTAAAGATGGATATACAGCTGAGCTAAAGATGGATATACAGCTGAGCTAGAGATGAATATACAGCTGAGGAAGAGATGGATATACAGCTGAGCAAGAGATGGATATACAGCTGAACTAGAGATAGATATACAGCTGAGCTAGCCATGGATATACAGCTGAGCTAGAGATGGATATACCGCTGAGCTAGAGATGGATATACAGCTGAGCTAGAGATGGATATACAGCTGAGCTAGAGATGGATGTACAGCTGAGCTAGAGATGGATATACAGCTGAGCTAGGGATGGATATACAGCTGAGCTAGAAATGGATATACAGCTGAGCTAGATATGGATATACAGCTGAGCTAGGGATGGATATACAGCTGAGCTAGAGATGGATATACAGCTGAGCTAGGGATGGATATACAGCTGAGGTAGAGATGAATATACAGCTGACCTAGAGATGGATATACAGCTGAGCTAGAGATGGATATACAGCTGAGCTAGGGATGGATATACCGCTGAGCTAGAGATGGATATACAGCTAAGCTAGAGATGGATATACAGCTGAGCTAGAGATGGATATACAGCTGAGCTAGAGATGAATATACAACTGAACTAGATATGGATATACAACTGAGCTAAAGATGGATATACAGCTGAGTTAGAGATGGATATACAGCTGAGCTAGAGATGGATATACAGCTGAGCTAGAGATGGATATACAGCTGAGCTAAAGCTGGATATACAGCTGAGCTAGAGATGGATATACAGCTGAACTAGAGATGGATGTACAGCTGAGCTAGAGATGGATATACAGCTGAGCTAGAGATGGATATACAACTGAGCTAGAGATAGATATACAGCTGAGCAAGATATGGATATACCGCTGAGCTAGAGATGGATATACAGCTGAGCTAGAGATGGATATACAGCTGAGCTAGAGATGGATATACAGCTGAGCTAGAGATGGATATACAGCTGAGCTAGAGATGGATATACAGCTGAGCTAGAGATAGATATACAGCTGAGCAAGATATGGATATACCGCTGAGCTAGAGATGGATATACAGCTGAGCTAAAGATGGATATACAGCTGAGCTAGAGATGGATATACAGCTGAGCTAGAGATAGATATACAGCTGAGCTAGAGATGGATTTATAGCTGAGCTAGAGATGGGTAAACAGCTAAGCTAAAGATGGATATACAGCTGAACTAGAGATGGATGTACAGCTGAGCTAGAGATGGATATACCGCTGAGCTAGATATGGATATACAGCTGAACTAGAGATGGATATACAGCTGACCTAGAGATGGATATACAGCTGAGCTAGAAATGGATATACAGCTGAGCTAGATATGGATATACAGCTGAGCTAGGGATGGATATACAGCTGAGCTAGAGATGGATATACAGCTGAGCTAGGGATGGATATACAGCTGAGGTAGAGATGAATATACAGCTGACCTAGAGATGGATATACAGCTGAGCTAGAGATGGATATACAGCTGAGCTAGGGATGGATATACCGCTGAGCTAGAGATGGATATACAGCTAAGCTAGAGATGGATATACAGCTGAGCTAGAGATGGATATACAGCTGAGCTAGAGATGAATATACAACTGAACTAGATATAGATATACAACTGAGCTAAAGATGGATATACAGCTGAGTTAGAGATGGATATCCAGCTGAGCTAGAGATGGATATACAGCTGAGCTAGAGATGGATATACAGCTGAGCTAAAGCTGGATATACAGCTGAGCTAGAGATGGATATACAGCTGAACTAGAGATGGATGTACAGCTGAGCTAGAGATGGATATACAGCTGAGCTAGAGATGGATATACAACTGAGCTAGAGATAGATATACAGCTGAGCAAGATATGGATATACCGCTGAGCTAGAGATGGATATACAGCTGAGCTAGAGATGGATATACAGCTGAGCTAGAGATGGATATACAGCTGAGCTAGAGATGGATATACAGCTGAGCTAGAGATGGATATACAGCTGAGCTAGAGATAGATATACAGCTGAGCAAGATATGGATATACCGCTGAGCTAGAGATGGATATACAGCTGAGCTAAAGATGGATATACAGCTGAGCTAGAGATGGATATACAGCTGAGCTAGAGATAGATATACAGCTGAGCTAGAGATGGATTTATAGCTGAGCTAGAGATGGGTAAACAGCTAAGCTAAAGATGGATATACAGCTGAACTAGAGATGGATGTACAGCTGAGCTAGAGATGGATATACCGCTGAGCTAGATATGGATATACAGCTGAACTAGAGATGGATATACAGCTGAACTAGAGATGGATATACAGCTTAGCTAGAGATGAATATACGGCTGAGCTAAAGATTGATATACAGCTGAGCTAGAGATGGATGTACAGCTGAGCTAGAGATGGATATACCGCTGAGCTAGATATGGATATACAGCTGAACTAGAGATGGATATACAGCTGAACTAGAAATGGATATACAGCTTAGCTAGAGATGAATATACGGCTGAGCTAAAGATTGATATACAGCTGAGCTAGAGATCGATATACCGCTGAGCTAGATATGGATATACAGCTGGGCTAGAGATCGATATACCGCTGAGCTAGATATGGATATACAGCTGAACTAGAGATGGATATACAGCTGAACTAGAGATGGATATACAGCTGAACTAGAAATGGATATACAGCTTAGTTAGAGATGATTATACGGCTGAGCTAAAGATGGATATACAGCTGAGCTAAAGATCAATATACAGCTGAGCTAAAGATGGATATACAGCTGAGCTAGAGATGGATATACAGCTGAGCTAGAGATGAATATACAGCTGAGGAAGAGATGGATATACAGCTGAGCAAGAGATGGATATACAGCTGAACTAGAGATAGATATACAGCTGAGCTAGCCATGGATATACAGCTGAGCTAGAGATGGATATACCGCTGAGCTAGAGATGGATATACAGCTGAGCTAGAGATGGATATACAGCTGAGCTAGAGATGGATGTACAGCTGAGCTAGAGATGGATATACAGCTGAGCTAGGGATGGATATACAGCTGAGCTAGAAATGGATATACAGCTGAGCTAGATATGGATATACAGCTGAGCTAGGGATGGATATACAGCTGAGCTAGAGATGGATATACAGCTGAGCTAGGGATGGATATACAGCTGAGGTAGAGATGAATATACAGCTGACCTAGAGATGGATATACAGCTGAGCTAGAGATGGATATACAGCTGAGCTAGGGATGGATATACCGCTGAGCTAGAGATGGATATACAGCTGAGCTAGGGATGGATATACAGCTGATCTAGGGATGGATATACAGCTGAACTAGAGATGGATATACAGCTGAGCTAGATATGGATATACAGCTGAGTTAGATATGGATATACACTATACATAAACGTCTCACATAAGATAATGTTATACCTGGTATAACCCACTTTAGGCCAGCTGTAGTGAAACTGAATGAGCAACTGACAGCCATATTGTATGTTGTTATAGCAAGCGTGTGAATGAAAGCTATGTGAGCAGTATGCTCAAGTACAGTTATATACTTTTACCTCACTCTAAACTTTTACCTTAAAGGTTGACTTGCAACAAAATTCACATTACAGTTATTTGGTATCAAAAGATTCGCCATGTCTTACTTTGTTGTGTGGTAGGTGCCAAATATGTGGAAATGTGATTACAAGCTCTTAAAAGCTCAAAAACAAAAGCTGCCGTATATTGGAATCTCTTGATTTCGATGACGTATCCGCAGATTTTGGTTATTGTCTTGTCACGTGATGTTCTCGCGTGAATTGAAAGGGAAATACAAAGCTCTATATCAAACTTATCGTAGCAATAGTTTATGACAAACACTTTGGGTTTTACCTAAGACCCCGTATCAAATATAGATGCCCGCTACTTTAAAGTTTCAGCCACTTTACACCATTCCGTCCGACATTCAACATACGCGTACATGTCCGAGTTGCAATCATAAAAAAATTCAAATTCTGAAGAGTTGAGACCCTGGCGTTTCGAGCCTGACGCTCTATCTGAAGAAGATCCTTAACAGAATCAAACCTCCCAGCCAGTAAGCACCCCCACTAGCCAGATTTTATGTGCCAAGCTAGCTAGTAGTAATAGTTTCAGCTTGAGAGTGATAGAACGAATACTATTATATACATGTATATGATTTTAATGATGATAATTATCGCTTCATATTGCGAAAAAATAATTACAGATTTTTCTCGAATGACAAGATTAACAATTTTGATATTTAAATCTAGCGCTGCACTGATATACTGTTGGATAACATCGATCGGATGTATTAGCTATGGTTGCATAGACATATATGTTCATTTCTGTAGGAGCTAATACCATCGGCTACAGAGTGGTGTGTCTGCAAGCGCTGTCAAGACATGCCATCTCTTACTGAATGTTTGTGCTGCCATGATGCTGAGTTTGCGGATCATCTCCATGACGGCGGGGAGCATGACTGCCTGTGTATGCATCCCGGTGTGGACGAAATTTTGGCGCCTGCACCCTTTGAGTTGGGGTGGAATAAATACCTGTGATATTATAGTGAGTTTGATTTTCATTTAATGCCAACAACACCAAAGCTATGCTAATGTGTCAAGCAATGTCTACAATTCTTGTGTTACACATTTAATGCATCGGGTTGAACACACATATTCTGAACTCGTGGAACACAAGGAGAACTGTTATATTTGGCTTGTACACTTACTACAGTATAGAGTGTACTAGTTTTATGATTTTATTACATAAAGGTCGAAATTATTTTGATGATCAGCAATTATTGTTTTTCAATAATTGTTTTGGTAGATAATCTATTCCCATTTGGAGAGCCATCGCCAAATGCTCGGAAAAGGTTGTGTGCATACTGCAATCTTGTGTTTTGGCTTATGCTGCAAATTCGTCGCGGTGAGCGATGGCCTCTACCTGTCTGCCTGTGTTCAAGGGCTTCTGCTATGGTGATGAAGAGACTCAACGACTTTGGTAAGCGGTGAAACCAATATGCGTTCCTCTATGTATTTGTTTTTATTTTATAAAATCAGTTATGGCAGATTTTTGCACATTAATCATGTGATTTTAAATATGGAAGCAATGTAACAGCAATTTACTAACAAAAATTAGTTTGTTAGCTACATGGTGTGTAGTCACCATGTGGCTTAGCCTGAATAAATGCGGAAAAGTAATCGTGCTACGATTACTTGAATAAAAGTAAAATAATAATATGACAATGCAACAAAAATGAGTACCTCCTATGATATAGAGTTGATCTAGAATTCTCAATAAAAGTCGTTGAGTCTCTTCATTGCCATAGCAAAAGCCCTTGAACACCGGCAGGCAGGTAGAGGCCATCGCTCACCGCGACAAATTTGCGGCATAAGCCAAAACACAAGCTTGCGGTATGCACACAACCTTTGTAACAACATCCGTTGTAATGGACCTCACTCTCAGGCCGTGGGAAATTATATCGGACTGGCATCGCTTGAAGCCTTCCAGCTCCATGGCGTTAGAGCTGGTGGTCTCCGTTGGCTGCAAAGTAAATAAAGTTACGGCCGAAAATCACTTTCACATTATTTGAATGAATTATTTAGCTAGATCAGCAACTTCATGTTTATGCATTGATAACTAATAAAAAATTTGGGTTTTTGTCAGGCTGTGAAGTAAACTATCAAAGTTTTACCTTGACAAGATGGCTGCTGACTATTAAACCGCAGCTCTGATCCATCATAGTGTAGGCCCCGTATATTGCGCAATGCCCCGGACTGTCGCATCTACCGTCACCTGCCAAATCAAGCTCATAATCGATTGCTGCCATCAATCCCTCGTTATGCAGGGTGTACTGCTCAGCAATACACTGTGAAATATTGTAAAACTTCATTATACAAGATTAATTTGTATCATTATCATTAGTCTAAGAATGTAGAATCCTCTTCCCCCTTTTTGTGCTATATTATGATGAAGAATCAGAATTTTAAATTATATTATATTTCGCTTGAAGAATGACATATTTTCATTTCAAGAAAAAAATTGTTTCTAAAATTTGTTATTCAATTAGTTTGCCAAGCTTTTACTCACACTTTCCAAGTTTATGGGTAAATATTAACACTCACACCATGTTGGTATTCTCTTTTTTGGTAGAGGCAAACGCTGTGGCTTGGTATCGCGATGTTCAGGAGCGACAGAAAACGGAGGTTCTGCGTAAGGCATCCGCCAGAAAAGAGTGATGCAGCTGCCAGCAAGGGGTTGATGACGTGAGCTCTGTTCACCCTGGCAGTTGTTTCCCAAGTGTACGATTGGTGACAGGAGGCACATGTAACCTTGAACTCTATCCATCAGCCTTCTTGCACCATCGTGAATGAGCAGGGGAGGGCTCAGGCGTGGCAGTGAAATAGTCGCTGGAGTGCTGTCACACTTACTATTATTTTCTCCACTTTGAAGGAGAATTCGGGTCTGAAATTACAACACAATAGTTGACTTGCAATAAGATTTGTACAACATCATTTCTTGTTATTATATCATATTTGCTTGATCAGAAAAAGAATAAATTTATAGCCATGCAATCATGACACAGATTTTACAAAACCTTATCAGAGTACATGATATTGTAAACATAAAAATGTGAGTAATAACTTTATGGATATTCTTTATATTTTGTAAAGTTTGGTTAAGTTCAGCTCTATCTGACATGTAATTGGAGAGCGTTTGACGCTGGCCAACATAGCGCTCAAACTCTTCCTAGTCTTCAGTGGTTGGCACAAACTCTTCATCATCTAATACTAATAATCTAATAATATTAAAATGCTATTAACGATGATATCAGAAAATGACAATAACTATTTCATATAACATATCTATAAGTGAGTGGGGTTAAGAAATTTGGCGAAATTAATCGTGAAACAACATTATTTTATCAATTATATATTAATATATTACGTTTTACAGATAGATATGCTGTATGAATTATTTTGTTATAATAAAAATAATACACGTAATTAAAAAGATAAAATACTAATAATATCATATTACAATTAAATGACATTAATATTGTAATATTAAAAATAGATTAATGCAGTAGTATTAAGAGAATACTGGAAAATAACCCGAGTTACTACTACTAATACAAGTGGTTCATAAAATAAATTACTCACGTGCTTTGGTGGCATGTGGAGTATGCAAACAGGTTAGAAAACATGTTGTCTTTGAAATGACGAAAACAAAGGTAAGAGTAAGCAGGCGAATAAATAAAGTTTGTCACATCCAGCTTCACCCAGTTGCTCCGCGCCCGGTGAGGGTCTGGTCTTTTCTCTGCTCTTGGCCAAAAAAGGTGCTTCTCAGCTTGCCAGCTGCACAAACACGATGTGGTGCGTTAGAGATTATGACGAATTGAAATTAACAAGTCAAATACAAGAAAGCTTATCTGTTATTTGCGACAGATCAAACTTGAACTGAAACTAACATTATCTGATCATGTGACTTACAATTCCCGCCATATGGCGCGAACAACTTCTACAGCATTTTTCGACCATCATAGCGGGCCAAAAGGCTCATTATTTTTATCAGAAGAATCGTTCAAGCTAAGTTTAAAAAATTAAACATATTTTTATGCTATGTTTTGAGATATCAGTGCTCAAAGTTGCAGCATTTTGATGCCGATAAAATAGACACGTAAGAACAATAGACATGGTTTTTATCGCAAGCGTGAAGTATATTTGTGAAAATATTTCGACGAATAAGGTATACAGTATATGAGAGGTATACAGTAGAACTAGAGATGGATATACAATAGGTGTCATACGATAGGTTCTCTGTCTCCATAGCATTGTACTAAACTTGTATGTAACCTCTTGCAGCATACCAGACTTCTGCTGAATCTTGAGCATCAAACCCCAGTTCTACACCTCCAATTATAACAACATTCAACCTTAGCGACTTCTTGCCTTTTCACATTGTGCTAAATACACAAACAAAGCATTGAAGATGTAAGAATGTATTTGACTAGATATTTATATGATATAATGAAAACAAATGCTTGTTAATACTTCTGTTTTGCACAAAAATACTACATTATTATTTTATTGAAACGTTAAGCAATGGTCGGTCGATAACTTTTTATTAATGCTGTTTTTAAACCCCATAGACGTGTCATTTAAGATCATTTTTGTCACGAGGTGATACCGGAGGTACCTTTACATCTGTTGTTCATACATTCTTATCAAGACAGACAACAGTCCAATGATATCCTTTGACTATCATTGCAGTTCTATGTCAATAAGTTGTACAAACCCAGTGAAAATGTAACTAGGCATAATGTATAGAACAACCATATCTTCCTCTTCCTCTATAGATTCTGTTTCAAAGAATTCACACGCATCATGCCAATTGTCATATTCTATCATTGAAGACATCGTAGTTGGCAAAGCAGGGCAATTAATTCACAGATTTACACATCAATGTCGCAGCTAGCCTAAAAATAGCATTTAGCATTGTTGGATGTAAAGAGCAGGGCTCAGTACAGAACGTTTTGAGAACCTTGATGGGTGTGCTAAAGTGAAGACAACCCTTGAGTTTTTGCATGAGCAAAACTAATTGGTGTGAACCCGCTTACAATTTTTAAGAATAGTTTTATGGGCAGGCAAGAAGTAGATGCATAGGATGTTGGAGTAGCTATAAGCAGTCATCGTATTAATATCAGAGGCTAAACCTATAACTAACTTAGAGTAATATACTAGTTAATTAAGGTCAAGGTTATCTGCTGATTCTGCATTCGCATGTAGTCTGTCTATTATGAAAATGTAACCGACTCCGGTGAAGATGTTGACAAAGGTGGTACACTATTAAAATGTTTGTTGTTTTTAAAAATGGTCAAGAAACAAATAACTCTACCTGTATCTGAAGTTTATGCATTTCAGACTCAGTAGTAAGAATATGCAGCATAACTTATTCTAACTTACAACAATCCTAAATTTAATTGCTTTTTGTTTTTCTGTCATCTAGAATTTTATACTTTCACATTTACTTTTACTTGACGAAGATGTCTTGGTTAAAAAAAACATCCGGCAGCGTATGTTAAACTAGTTCATAAGTTTGTATGTCAAGAGAAAATATTTGCTTAAATCTTTTCGCTGGATGCCAAAAAAAATTGTATGTAGATGTTTGACTGTATTAAAGATGTAGTTGTGTCAAATTTAAATTGATCTTAAAAGAAAGCATTTTTTTTCTCTATCAGTTGATATGTTGTTTGTTGTGTTACGCGATCGCATTGCCAAGATGTTTGAAGATTAAAACCGAAAAAATCTGATCGCCGTAAAAACGCTCAGGCCACCAAATTGTGCCCAGACTTGCCCAAAATGATGTCACGCATTTGGCAACCTGTCTCTATCTCTCGTATTCACATCGGGTATTTGCGATAAAAGTCTAGTCTTACGCGGCTCTATTGGCATATATCATATTTCGTATTTGCTCATGTTGGCTAGAATAAAATTTTGAATCCTGCTACAGATGCATTATTATGAGTGTTTCAAAGGCCTCAAATAACGAAAATTGAAAATTTGTTCTACTCACTTTCTCCAAATGTTGTGTAAACATTTGGGTACCGACTACCAATTCTACCGGTCTACGGTAATTCTGTCCAGTCACCAATGTAGAACGCGGTCTTTGTATCAGCGCAGTTCTGCAGCTACCCATACAAACGATATACAGCCTCCCATAAGCCCCGCCCACATTATGTCGCCTATTACCTATTGCCTACGTACTAGTTTCTTACTAGTACTAGTAAAATACTGGTACATATTGACATCTCTATAATGCACCCATCCGGGCGCGAATGAGATAATATAGTAGACTAGACTAGTACTATTCTTACCGAATACTAAATAAGTGAAATAAGCAAGCCATTTTTTTGAAAAGATAATAGACAGGGATAGAGTTTTAAGGATGAGAAGTCTGCTGCAAACTGGATTTGAACTCACATTCTCCAGTTCTGCGGACACCCATATACCATATCCGATTCACCACAATATTCTTCAACAATATTATTTTATTATACAATTTTTACAAGCAAAAATATTTTCATCTCGGCATAAAGCTTTTATTAAAAATATTCATCAAGTCGTGGCCACTCACATAGTATTAGCTGATACAATAAGACAAATTCACCTACTGCAACAAACTCAAACAAAACATCATCCAGCACGCATTCAAGTCTCGCTTTCTCCTTTATGGCAGTTTCCACACTGACAAAGCTTTTTCGGCTGGTGGGACGACATAAACATTCTGTAATCAGTAAAACAAGTAAATGTAAACAAAGTAGATGCAATAAATATGTCATTCATAGATATGTCATTCTAAAGCGTATCTATTGACAGCTTCCAAATTGGGAGTTAAATAGATTGTGAGTGTAATTTTAAAAACGAATAAACATTTAATAAAGGCACAAGTACGCCAGGCCAACGATCCGAAGCTTTGGTTCTGGAAATTAAAGATTTGCAATGATCAATCGATTTTACCCACTTCCTACGAGTGAAAATAATTTGTAATCATGACTCTAATTTACCAAAGAAAATTCGAAAAAAAATATTATAGCTAGGTAAAACGGCAGATAAGCTATGAAACGATGATTGGAGATAGCGAAGAATTATCATTTTATTAATTAGTATATGTATTTATGACTATAAAAAATATTACATTTACTAAAGTATAGAAGACTCTAAGTTAATTTACCTCCATTCTGTCTTCTTCTGCAACGAAACGCTGCTGACGCCTGTCAGCTTTGGCCATAGGCTGTCTACTCTAATCTTTTACTAAAAGTTGCTCAGATAACTCTGAGTAGCGGTCGCTCGAACTTGAAGCCATTTTAAAAATATGTTTAACTTAGTAATTGTTGAAACGCTTTGAGAATGAATTCTCTAATTAAGAGAATCTTCGAGATCACAGACAACGCGTTTTACGAGTGATAACATTTATTACGGCCTATATAAAAATTTCGCATGCATGATTGGCTAACGAATCGACCTCATATTTATTGCTCGTGGTTTCGTTTCAGATACCTTGCTTGTGACGTCATGAAATAGGCACCCGCTGGAACGTGAGCTTTTTAAAAGAGGGCCTCATTCAAACGCATATATCTCTGGACAGGGTTGGTCTACAAATACAAAAATGGCATCAAATTGTAGCTGATGTTTTAGCCTTTTATGGGTCCTAATTTCATTTTTGACGCAACTACATCTTTAAAGATTTCGCTGCATCTGTCTAGCTAACAGTATCCTCAACTTCAGGCAGCAAACAAGGCACCAAACCTCAACCCACTCTACCCCAAACCGGAGACCAGGCAGAATAAGTCTCTTCAATGTTTACCTTCTTGAAATAGCTGTAAGCCATCAGACATCCAAGGAATAAATAGCTACAGACGTCACTTCTGATTGGAGCAGACACTGTACTAGGCATTAAGGTAATGGTTGGAGTAAAGGCTAGTAAGAATAGCTTGGGAAACGCTTTGGGGCAGATTATCAGCTTGACTTGTCTACAAATATCATGAACCACGTCTGTTCAGATGAGTATGTTGACGCTGAAAAGCATAAACATCTGCTAACAAAAGTGTATGATACAAACTCTATGCAATGTCATCAACAAACATGATCAGTATTATAGAGTCACCATAGCAACTGCTGAATCTTGGTCTTTGCAATGCTTACGTTTACCGGCTGTTTCAGCTATTTCTAACACCTCTGCCTCTCATCTTCCTCAGCTTATTGTCCATATCTATACATAGGAAAACAAAATCCATACCTATGAAAAGAAAATTCACACTTATGAACAACATATTTGCAAATATGAACAGCATATTTGTACATATGAACAGGATATATGTACATCTGGACCGGATATCTGTACATACGAGCAGCATACTATACATATAATGAACAACTTATCTGTACATATGAACAGCACACATATACATACTATTTGGCTAAGCACCTGTGTCAGATATTTAGCTCTCTATCAATATATACAGTTCATCTTTACCTTATCTATAAAAATACTGGCTGTTGTCCGTCTGTATGTTCAATTTTAGCCATAACCCAATCTTAAGTCTTTGATTATTGTTTTGACTATTTGTTATTCATCTCTCTTTCCTTCCCCCTCCTCTCCGCCTCTCTCTCTCTCTCGCTCTCTCTCTCTTTCCTTTCCCCTCCTCTCCGCCTCTCTCTCTCTCTCTCTTTTCCTTCCACTCCCCCTCTCCCGCTCCCTCTCTCTCTCCGGCTCCCTCTCTCTCTCCATCTCCTTCCCGCTCCCTCTATCCCGCGTACACTCTCGCTTTCGCTCCCACTCGTTCTCTCTCCCTCTTTCCCTTCCTCTCCTTTCCACTCTCTGTACCCCATTTCTCTCCACCTTTCCGTCCTTCTCTCATTTCCTCTCTCCCGTACCCTCTCTCTCTTCATCTCTCTCCCACACTCTCTCTCTCCCACACTTTCTCCCTCGACTGTTTATTTATAGAAAACTAAGCCCTATCATAGGAAAGACAATTACCAGATAGGAAAAGGCAAGACAACTGCAGCTAGAGTATAGAGTGTATAGTGTGACCACAGTGTAAAAATACTACTGAATGAAAACTCTCCTGAAGGTCGGCTACCTCGTTACAAAGTCTTGGAAATATTGTAAGACCTCTTAATAATAGTTACCTCTATGAACCACTTTTTGCTATTGGTTAGCTTTACTGTAAAACCTCATACAATTGGTTCAAATTATTACAAGACCTCATACCATTAGTAAAGTCTATCACTTGGATCAAGCTGTTCTTTAGCTTCAAGTGTTCATCTTTAGTCAAAACAGCTTGGAATCCTGTTTTTACCTGATGTCATTGTAACAGACCACAGGCTAAAGTTGTACTTGTAACATAATAATAACTGATAATAATAATAAAATGATAACATAGCCTTTGATTCACTTATCCCCAAAGTTTTTTTCCCAACAATTAGTGTTTTACTATAACCGCTGTAGGACATTATATTTCTTGTAAAAGTATTTTGGTGTAGGTAAGTCACTTGTTTAGCCATTTAGTGTCCTGTTTCGTCTTGTTTGTCTTATAAAAAAAAAATAAAAATTTCATTGAATACAATATATTTATTTTTTTCTCCATCATTAAACCTTGTCAATTATCCCACAACCAAACACGAGCGAAGCGAATGTTTGGGAGCTCAATGATAAATGCATATGCGCACACAACTCCCAAAAAAGTATCCGTCCACGGCCGTTATCAAACCCTTGTACGATAATTCCATCAAAAATGTTAACCATTTTTGTGTAAGGTCGCTCAAGTATAATAATTAATAATGATACAAAAGACGTGTAAACATATTTAAATATGTTACCAAGTCTTTGAAAATTTTCTGCAATATCCTAAAACTAACCCATCTGATCGGATTATACATAAATAGACAGATTAATTTGGCTTAAACTCGCGATAAAAACTTGACGAGCGTTTTTTACTCAAAATTAAGACCGGCCAATGAAACGCTGATAAGGCCGTGCAACAAAGAGTAGAACCACGAAGTCGTGCGCAATTCAGAAAAAAAGGCGTGCACATTTCACCAGTCTATGGCATTGTCCAATTGCCGAAGGTTTCTGTAATCAACGTAGAAGTGCTGAAAAGTAATCGTCTTTTTTTGCCAATTCTACCGGACTCTGACATTTTGGACACTTATAATGAGTACTTCGCTATTCCAATTGATGTCCAAAGCAGTGAAAGTAAAGAAAATGACGATGATATTTTTCTAACGATTCTTATGAGATTATTACAATATTTAATTATAAGAATAATTATTCGGTTTTATCGGATTATTATAAGATTTAATTATAAGAATATCATCTCAAATTTACAAGATCAAAGTAGGCCTATAGTGACCGATGGTGTGCAATATGTTACTGTTATTATTTATCTAAAGATTTTGTTGATGATACTGCGGCTGTGGTCAATACTGTGGTGCTGCTAAGCCAATTTTAATATCTGCAAAATTAAGTGATAGGCCGACCTTTTCTTATAGATATACATCTATTTCTATAGTTCAAGAGAGATCAAGTTTGTAGAGATCAAGTAGGCATGCAGCCACAGAAGACAAAGAGGCATGCAGCCATAGAGATCAAGTAAGCATGCAGCCATAGAGATCAAGTAGGCATGCAGCCATAGAGATCAAGTAGGCATGCAGCCATAGAGATCAAGTATGCATGCAGACATAGAGATCAAGTAGGCATGCAGCCATAGAGATCAAGTAGGCATGCAGACATAGAGATCAAGTAGGCATGCAACCATCGAGATCAAGTAGGCATGCAGCCATAGAGATCAAGTAGGCATGCAGCCATAGAGATCAAGTAGGCATGCAGCCATAGAGATCAAGTAGGCGTGCAGCCATAGAGATCAAGTAGGCATGCAGCCATAGAGATCAAGCAGCTAAAACTTGTTTAGATTTTTGAATTCAGCGTAATTTTATAGATATATAGATTAATATAACAACTTCTTGCTATTGCTTGTTATGAGCAATGCTATACAGCCTTCCCCCAGCCTGTGTATATTACACAGCGGCTTGCCATTTTACTTATAATATTGCATTTCTCCCATTGCAGGGGAGAGATATAAACATAACCTTTTCCTTCCATTATTGTTGTTTGTTGTACCTAATAACACCCAGTACATTACAGCTACCATTGCAGTTCTAATATTGCATTGCAGTGCCATTCGACTGCTATTATTGCATTTCCCAACCGGCAGTACCCTTTCTTTTACAATTATCACTTTGGTAGTGGGCTGCTTGACAGGAATCTCTAGCATATAACTTAATTTTTTTTAAATATAACAAAATATGAATACAAATTATTCTTGCCTTAACTAGAGATGTTAAAATAATCGGCTAATTTAAATACTTAGCCAAGCCCCACAAACTATTTTATTAGGTTTACTCTATTCACTAGGTTGTGCAATCTGCTCTTTTTTAGACTGTTCAAAAGTGGTATTCAAAACAAAATTATTCGAAACCTAGAGCAACCAACTAGGCTTACAATGATGAAGCAATGTTTCTTTTTTATGGTACTTGGGATTCTCCAATTCCAATCAGATTAGTTTGGGCTGTCATCGTACAATTAAACTTCTGCTTACTTACAGTTGAGCCTAAACTTGTGTATAGTTATATTTATACAAATTGATGCCAGTTAAAAATATCAGTACATATTAACTACTGGCCCTCATAACTTGTGATAGTGTTCTTCATAGTTGGTTCGAAATGGAAAACGCGTGGCGAATATTTAGAGGTTTCAACGCGGCCGCCAGCGCATTTATCATAAAAAGCTCAAATGGAGTCGCTTATAATAGTTTATTTGGAACTATGGACGGTTGGGCGACAGTCAATAGGGCGACAGACACTTAGGCGACACTTTCGGTTCGAAAGGCGACAACTTCAGACGGAAAGGCGACACAGCGGACAAACAGGCGACAATTCTGGACACTGAGGCAACAATTCTGAGGGCAGGATTAATTCAAAATATTAAGTCCTGCTATGGCCTGTTATATTGTTGTGAATTAGTAGTGAACACTAACAAGACACCAACTTTATTGATGCCCAGATCGGAAATCTTGCATTAGCATACTTTTTACACCTTGCTCCACCTTACTTCCTTGGCATCTATTACCTGCTTATATCCTCATTAATGCCATTAATCTGATTACACTATTCTTTTGCACACAGTAGAATTTCATATTGTATTAATGAATGTACCAAATATTTATTTAATTGAGATAGTTGTTATTTAAAAAAACTGCTGAGATTAATCTGTCTTTGATCGCCCAACTATTCTTCTGTTCATCCTTTTCTACAAATTTAACTTTAGAGTCGGTCAACACGCTCAGAAGTCATTTAGCCAGTCACTATTTTCTTTTTCACTTCCTTCCTTGAATGCTTGGAAAAACTGGCAAGATGCTTATCAGTGTGGCAAGAGTCTGAGATTCCTTACCGCCTAATTTATGACATCATAGAGGTACCAACTTTTTCAACCCCTTTGAAGCGATGCATTCTTGAGTCACTAGCATACCGCTGTTGATGAGTCATTATACATCCTTTGGCTCATGTATCATGTATTAGGACCCTCAGTGGTAGATCTCAAATTAATGTATGTTCTTGTTCTGATTGCAGTATGAAAATAAATACATACATATGAGTTTAGCTTTATACATTTTAATAAATTTGCTTTTTGGTATATTTATACAAATAGTAAAGCTGATTTTTATCATATATAACTTTCAAAAATACGTATATCAATAGTTTGCAGCATTAATTTTTTTACAATGACTTTATTCTGATTGATAGTATGTAGATAAACCCATCTAGCGACAGAACTGCTCTTTCCTATCTAGAATGACGAGATCAGGTTCACGGTTATAAATTGGCAACTGAATATTACTTTCTACTAATTCTAAAACTTACATGAAAAGATAATTTGAATTACAGGAGTATAATTGTACACAGTGACTCGCGGGTGCTCGAATGTACTTGCACTTCCAATCATACACAAAAATAATTGCAGGAAATTCCCTACACCACTATTTAATAAAGTTGTTATTAAAGTTCAAGCCAATGGCTGTCTATGTAATATCTTCCCATCTTTTCTGAAGTCTGTCTTTTGTTAAAATAGTCGCATATAAAAAAGATTCATAGTGCGTGTTAAAATGCAAAATATAGTATATGATGTGGTACATGGCAGCATTAACCTGCAACTGAGTATATATCACAAAGGTCTTTGAGGTGTTGATCACTCCTCATTGTCTCAAACTACAGGTTGTGACAAGGGTAATTCGGTCAAATATCTCAAGTGACTCTAGGGTAACATGGCATCAGGACCAATTGATTTCTATGCTTTGGAGTGGATCATTTCTCCATAAGCTTTCTGTGATGCTGTTTAGTCTTCTTGCAACAAGCTGCAGAAGTTAGTAAAATATGGATATATCTTAGACACCTATGTCAGAAAAAGCCTTCACTCTTCATACTCAAATAAAATCTCAACAAAAATAGATCCGTGTGAACCGCAATTTAGCCTATTGAGTCTGCATTATAATGACATTGAATTATTATCATAATTGTAAAGAAACAAGGATAAGGAAATCATTATTTCCACAAGTAAATGAGAAATTACAATAATAGGGAATTGTCTTTTCATCTCACACAAAGAGCAAACTCTTCTCCCAGTTACGGAGAATTTTGACGATCGAAACCATAAAACTATTTCTTTTCGAGGTAAGATAACTCTAAAGTTTCAACAATCAGAGAAGGGATAACTCTAAAGTTTCAATAATCAGAGACAAGATTGTCGACAATTCAGCCGAGAACGTGACTTTTCGAACAATTTTGAACAAACATGCTGATACAAAAACAAGTTTTGGTGTTTTAATTGAATAAGCTAGATGCATTTTTAGAAAAAAACCTTAATATTTTGTTAATTGTCTGGGCTAGCATAATTAGAGAAATCCCAATCTCACCAATGGCGTTTAAAAATACATGTTGCAATTATGATTTATAAAAAAGTCTGTAAAAAAAACAATAACATTTTCAAGGCTACGTTTCAAAAATATACGTAAGCATTGTTGTATAATCGAGCTGGTGGGCCGCGGGCTACGCTAATGCCTGAGGTCATGGTAGTTACAGGTAGTTACGAGAGGTTACGGGAAGTACGAGAGGTTACAGGAGTATAAAGGCATGGGGAGATTGGGAGAGCTTCCTTCTTTGCACCAACTGCATGTGAGTACACACGTTTATATAACATGGCGCAGTTGACGGAGCTCTGATTTTTGTTTCTTTTGTTATCATTAGCGATAATTTTTCTGGTTGCGGGTAAGTTAAAACGGTTGAATAGACCCTTTCACGGGCGTGCAGGTGAGGTAACGTGAGGTAGGGTAGTGTTGTGAGGTGTTGTAGCGGTGAAGTAGCGGTGTTGGTGAGGTGTAATTATTTATTACATATTCGGAGGTGGGAGTTACACTAATTATACGAGTGGGGTAGAGTGTATTTGTGGTGAGGGAGATTTTGTATCGGGTAGAGATGGAGAGTGGGTTTCCGAAGCTGGTGTTTGGAGAGCATGGTGATGGGTCGTGGGAGAGATTCATAGAGGAGATGAATTTATGTATAGAGAGTGCTGTTGAGAGAAGAGGTTACGAAGGTGAAGGTGGCGATAGACGCCCTATTATGAGAGGTAGATGTAGGTTAGTGCCACTATTGAGAGCTATTGGGCACAGTGGTAGAGAAGTATTGAGGGGTGCAGGGTTTGACGTAGATGGCGTAAATTCTACTTATGAAGGGGCAGTGGAGGTTTTGCAGGGTTATTATGGTAGACAGGAGAGTATGTTCGTAAAGGGGCATAAGTTCCTTACGGCTAGGCAAACACTTGGGGAAAGTGATAGAGAGTTTTTACAACGGGTAGAGAGTTTGAGCAGATATGCAGAGGTGACTAACGATAATGATAGGGTAAGGTTTGCCCTTATTGTGGCGGTTAACGGGTTGAAAGATAGAGAAGTAAGCAGAGAGTTAATGAAGAATGCCAATCTTACTTAGGTGTTATTGCAGGAGGCATTGAGGGCTCGTGAAATGGCCAACAGCTCTGATAGATTTTTGAGAAATGAGGGTAGAAGTACCGAGTTAAAGAGTGAGGTTAAGAGAGAAGTAGCAAAGGTATCAGAGTTTGATAGCCGAGTGCAGTACAGGAGTAATGATAGAGATAGAAGTTATGATTCAGCAGGTAGATCTTTCCCTAGGGGTAGCCCTAGGAGTAGTAGAGAGTATTATGGTAGTGAAGAGCAAGGTACTAGTAGATATGGGACAAGAGGCAGGGAGTATCACAAGGACAGTGACAGTAGAAAGTATAGAGATAATAGCAGGGAGAGGCATGTCTCTAGATATAGAGCAGGCAGTAGGGAAGGCAGTGAAGGTAGAGTATGCTACAATTGCAAACGTAGTGGGCATGAGATGAGGAGTTGTCCCTCCATTAAATGTTTTTGTTGTGGACAGCGAGGACATATATCCCGCTATTGTAGGGATAGGAGAGAAGTAGGTTATGACGGGCGAGGTAGTAGTAGGTCAGGAGGTAGTCGAGATAATAGCTACGAGCGGTATGGTAGCAGGGACAGTAGTGGGGAGAGGTTCAGGGGCCGAGAAAGCCCCCGCGAAATTAGAGGCTAATTTGGCAGGTACAGAGACAACAGTATGGATAGGTTTGAGGGGGAGAAGTATAAGGAGAGGTACCAAGATAGTAGTAAGGGCAGAAGTGTTAGGTTCTCTGGTTCTAGGGATAAGTATGAGGATGACAGTTGACTAGAAATGAGAATTGTACAGGTTTTAAAGGTCAATGGGAAGAACGTTGGATTTACATTTGATACCGAGGCAGAGGTGTCGACTGTAACCGAGGGGACGGCCGAAAGGCTGAACCTACGGCTAGAGGAGCCATCTACTGTTTTGGCGGGAATAGATGGTCGTAAGCTAAGAGTAGTCGGTAAAGCAGGTGTTCAGTTGGAAAGTAAATATAGATTTATAGAGACAGAGGTATACGTGGTGAAAGGATTGAGAACAAACTTCTTGGGCATAACTGAGTTAAGGCAGCTTAAATTATTTGCTGTTGTAAACGCGGTATGCGAAAGTAAGTTTGAGGCTGTTAAGGAGTGTAGAAGTATTAAGCCAGTTAAGCCGTTTTCGTCAAGAACCATTATTGCTGGGTCAAGTTATGTTTCAGATGATGTCGAGTTGCAAAACCTGACAAATAAGTCTGACAGAGAGAGCGAAGTTAAGAGAGGTCACACGGGTCAAGATTGGTGGACTTGCAAAACCAAGGAAGTGAAGAGTGGCGGATATGTGGAAATTGGTAGCCAACAGGGGACAGCCCGGGGCGCCAGGGATGTGCGGGTGTCTATGGGGTGTGATAGAGAACAGAGTCACGATGAGGTAAGGGAAGGTGCTGAGAAAGTAGCTAAACCAGTGTCTGTAATGGAAAAGATTTGCTCTTTTTTAGCCGAGATATCCAGCAATGGAAGGTTAGACAGAGAAGGTCATGAGAAAAAGGTAGCGGAGATTGAAAGAGAGGAAAGGGAGGTGCGGAGGAAGTCGAAAGAGAAATTAGCTAAGCTGAAAGCCAAACGGGAGGCAGCAGTCATGGAGTTGGAAAATGTCAAGGCATTCAGGGTAGTGGTGCAGGAGTTAGCCGAGGTTCAGAGGAGAGTTGCTAGTAGCAGACATGCACTGGTTGCAGGTGAGGTCGAGCTAGATAGGTCTGGGCCTATGCCAACTCCCAACTCTGTGGTGCCATCCCCTGTGCAGCCGGTTACGGCCCAGGTGGAGACCTCCCACAGGAAGCCTGTCGAGCCTGCCTCTTATTGGGGAGAGCGAGGTAAAGACGGAAGAGACGGAGATGAGGTTGAGGAGTCATTACTGACCCAACCAAAAGACTCCGGGCTTGTCAGGGTTGGTGGAAGTAGTGTTGGAGATGTTGGTGGAAGGAGTGTTGGTAGTGACCATAGAGTTATCTCCCCCTAGAGTGATAACTGTGCATTCAACAACACGAGCGTTTCCGGTGCCATCAAGGAGCGTTTAGGCCATGCCCCTTTTTTGTGCTAGTCACTCGTAGTGATTGACAGAACAATAACATCAGCCGTGAGAATGATCATTAATTTGCACAGTAATTATTGCTCATATTAAAGAGATGATGATTATAGTTTATTACTCTAATATATGCTTATTATTTAAAGCAATTCAATACTTACATGACTTGCAAAGACACTGAATAGACAGTGTTAAGTAGGTGAGTTAATGCAATCAGTTACTCCAATGATATACAGCCCCCACACATGAGGGGCTGTATATCATTGGTTATTCATAGATAAGATAGATAGTCATACTGGGGTTGTATTACATTGGTGTGATGGGAAGCTAATCGACTGCCATCAACTGAAAGTGTTGACATTGTATGGTGATAGAGTGATTCATTGTCACCTCAGTTCACAAACAGCCCTTGCATGTAATATTAGATTTCAATACATATCAATCAAATACATAGACTAGCTTGAAGCAAAGATGTCCACTAGTTAGTGGACATCTTTGCTTGATGTAAGCAAGCAAAAAGTTTGAAAGTTAGAGTGGCAAATGTTGTTATATGTTAGATAAAAATAAATTATACTTAATTATACTAAATTATAATTATTTAAAAATAAAATAGACTTTTTATTACTTTATTTATTAAATAAAGTAGTAAAAAAGTAGTTGAGAATTACTTTATTTATTAAATAAAATAATAAAAATTAGCTATGATTACAATAGTTTTTTATTGTAATCATAGCTAAACAGATTATATTTAGCATTACTTGCTAATTATTTTACATTTAAACACATTTACAGTTTTATTTTTTTCCTAATTTATTTCAACAAAACACTTCTTTCATGATATGAAATTTAAAAGTTGTAGTTGTTTGAAAAAGCTTGAAAACATTTACAGTTGTTTTTATTTTCTCTCATCTCTTCATTTATTTCAATTACACAAAACACTTTTCATATTATGTAGTTTGAAAGTTAAAGTGGTAAATGTTGTTATATGTTAAAGAAAAATAAATTATACTTAATTCTACTAACTATAATTATATAAAAATAAAATAGACTTTTTATTACCTTATTTATTAAATAATTTTCCATTGTAATCATAGCTAAACAGATTATATTTAGCCATTACTTGCTAATTATTTTACATTTAAACACATTTACAGTTTTATTTTTTTCCTAATTTATTTCAACAAAACACTTCTTTCAGGATATGAAATTTAAAAGTTGTAGTTGTTTGAAAAAGCTTGCAAACCTTTAGAGTTGTTTTCTTTTTCATCTTAATTCATTTAAACTGCTTAAAAATATTTTCTCATGATATGAAGTTTAAAAGTTAGAATAGTAAATGTTATATAAAAATAAGTTTTCTGTCCAAATACTTTTTTATTACTCGGGCAACACCGGGTAGTACAGCTCATAGTTGATGGCAGTTGATTAGCTTCCCATCACACCAATGTAATACAACCCCAGTATAACTATGTATGTTATCTATGAGTAACTGCTTGCATTACCTTCACTTTCACTCACTATCTATTCAGTGCCTTGGCAAGTCATGTAGGTATCAGGGATTATGTGCATGTCACAATTTCCATTTCCATAATTCATTTCCATATTATTTCCATTTCCATAAAAGTTCCATAATTCATTTCCATATTAATTCAATTTCCATAATTCATTTCCATATTATTTCCATTTCCATATTATTTCCATTTCCATAATTCATTTCCATATTAATTCCATTTCCATAATTAATTTCCATATTATTTCCATTTCCATATTATTTCCATTTCCATAATTCATTTCCATATTAATTCAATTTCCATAATTCATTTCCATATTATTTCCATTTCCATATTATTTCCATTTCCATAATTCATTTCCATATTAATTCCATTTCCATAATTCATTTCCATATTGTTTCCATTTCCATATTATTTCCATTTCCATAATTCATTTCCATATTAATTCCATTTCCCTACTTCATTCCCATAGTATTTCCAAATCCATATTATTTCCATTTCCATATTATTTCCATTTTCATAAAAGTTCATAATTCATTTCCATATTAATTCCATTTCCATAATTAATTTCCATATTATTTCCATTTCCATAGGATTACCATAATTCATTTCCATATTATTTCCATTTTCATACTATTTCCATTCTTGTAAAATAAAATTTCCAAATCCATTTCCCTAAAATTATGGAAATATTTATGTTTATGGAAATGAAAAAGTAAACATTTCCATAATATGTTTAGCAATCCCTGGTAGGTATTGAATTGCTTTAAATAATAAGCATATATTAAAGTGATAAACTATAATCATCATATCTTTAATATGAGCATTAATTACTATCTCAGCTGGAATTCATGATCCTTGTTTAACCCTTCTCATGGCTGATGTTATTGATCTAGTCAATCACTACGACTGACTAGCACAAAAAAGAGGCGTGGCCTAAACGCTCCTTGTTGGCACCGGAAACGCTCGTGTAGTTATCACTCTAGGGGGAGATAACTCTATGGTAGTGACAGTGGTCACGGTAAGAGTATTGGTAGCGGCGGAGGTCAGAGTGATGGAAAAGCCAGTGCAGACTGGCAATGGAGCTGGCAGTAGCAAGAAGAGTACACTGATTTATACAACAGTGAGAGTGGAGGATCAGGAGAGTGAGGAGAGTAGTGCGGCCGGGTACGACAGCAGCCCCGGGTTGCTCGGGAGTGATGGTACGCAGGAGGTGTCGATGGAGGAAGACCTGGGTTAAAGCGTAAGGTAAACTTCACCAGCAAGGTGAGTTGATGAATGAGTCCCAATGTATTTCTGGAAGGTTAGTGGCCCATACAAAAAAGAAAAGAAAAAGGGCATGTTGTATAATCGAGCTGGTGGGCCGCGGGCTACGCTAATGCCCGAGGTCATGGTAGTTACAGGTAGTTACGAGAGGTTATGGGAAGTACGAGAGGTTACGGGAAGTACGAGAGGTTACAGGAGTATAAAGGCGTGGGGAGATTGGGAGACCTTCCTTCTTTGCATCAACCGCATGTGAGTACACACGTTTATATAACAAGCATAGCACACAACGACAGCATCTCATAGTTTGTCAGTACATTACCTTGCCTTCAACCAAACAGCAAACCAATTTGTCGCCTTTTAGTCTAGAATTGTCGCCGGTTTGTCTGCCGTGTCGCTTTTCCGTCTGAAGTTGTCGCCTTTCGAACCGAAAGTGTCGCCTAAGTGTCTGTCGCCCTAATGACTGTCGCCCAAAAGTCCAGTTACTGTTTATTTGTAATCGTAATTCGTATTTCGTATTCGTATATTCGTATTCGTAATCTCTGGCACCCAAAAATAATACAGGACTTACACATGTATTGGCTGATCATTATAATAGACCATTTTCTTCGGGTACTTTTTCAGAACATAAACGTAACTCTCACTAGAGAACTGTCACCCCCTTCTACCGGTATACGGTAGACAATGCTACTGATAGAATAATGTGACTCAAAACCTATCGGAAACTTTATTACCTAACTGCTTGGAACTTGTCATTCACGATCCATAAATGACGGCGGATGTTATAATTAAACGCAGCCGCAAGCAATTATAACGGAAGTTTCTTCTAAAAGTTTCCGAAGCAGCAAATTTTATTTCGCGGTGGTATGACACGTCGCGTTAGGCTAACCTATCGAACTAAGGTTATATCACCGCGAGCGCATTATGTTTTATTATTGCCTTTCACACTCTGGCTACGCGCTAGCCAAATATGTCTCAAGAAGAATCTACACGTGTTGTCTGTGAGACTGTACATGTATGTGTTTGATAAATTATGTAACCAATTTTCAATAATTATGAATGTTCAACAATGTATTTTACCTGCTGTTTTATACTATTTTGGCGGTATTTTTTGCTATCGGGTCAACGTAAGTTGGTCAGATCTCTTATTATCGTCATCATTATAATTGGATTTTCCACCACTTGGCCAGCGCGTAAGTGTGGGAGAACATAATATATTGCTAATTAAAAAGAGCTGTTGTTAATAAGAGCTTGTTTTGATATCTTCAATGTAGTTATATTGCGTTTGGCGATTCAGTGGCTAAATGTATACTTGAAGAATTGCAGTTTCACTCAAAGTTTATTAGTGGTAACTTGCGCCAAGAATGACAGCCGATGTCATGGACAAAAATACGTAGCACAATATCAGCAAGGAAGACAACATTTAGAGTAAAGCCAGCCTAGTTCAACTAAATAACTTACGTTTTGCATAAATATCTACGTCTGAAATTGTTGAAGTAGTGCAAACGTTTTACCTGTTTGCACGAGTAGGCTACTTGGTGCTTCCAAGTTTTTATAATATATGAAAATGTATATGGTAGTTTCACAAGTATTGGCTATCGTTTCATGAGCATAGGTGGTACATGAGAAAAAAGAAATTAAAACTCATTTACTCTTCGATTACACTCAACAGAAATTAGACATCACATAACCTAGAAACAGGAAGGTTTAGCACTCAAAACATCCAATAGTACACAACTTTTAAAAATCGATGTCTGGCAGAAATGTAAGTCCATTGCAGATCTTCATACACCGAAATTTAATATATAGATGTAGCGGCTGCAGTGAAAAAATATGTTCACGATAAATGTATTATTTTAACAATTTAACCTTGCTGTAGTATGGGCGCAAATGTGTTTGGGCAACTGCAATCATTAAGGCATTGATGCTTCATGTGTTTGTAACCAGCCTGGTGGAGAGGTTAAGATTTCTTAACCTAATATTTTACAGTAGCTGCTATAAGTCCAATTTTGATATATTACAGGCTACAGTAGGCTTCAGTTTAGGCCCGCTATCACTTGTCAAAAAGATGTTTACAGTTGGAAAGGTCAATATGATGGTGCGATGTTTTTGTAATATTACTTTCTCTCTTTCTTCTCACTGCCTCCTGTTATAAAAATACTGGGTATTTTCATAGCAGCTTCCTTGTGCTTTTTCTTCTGCAATAAGATGTGAGCAAAGTGCCTTAATTTAATAGCTAAATTCTAGTTTTACTAGTTTAGAGGCAATAATAAGTTATAAAAAATTATTATATTGCTTTTGTGAACTAAACAAAAAAACATGATGGTTAATCAAACCTAATTTATGCAAAAACTTGAATAGCTGATTGAGGCGTTAGTGTTAAAGGCATACTTGCAAGAAATTTACATTACAGTTATTTGGTGTCAAAATATTCACCACTTCTTACTATGCTGTGTTGTAGGTACAAAATATGTCGAGATGTGATTAAAAGCTCTTAAAAGCCCAAAAACCAACAGTTAGTCGCCGCCATCATGAACCCGCCGCAGCTACAAATATTGGGTATTTAAAAACAGTTTTTGGTGCTTTCTCTTCTGCAATAATGTGGGAGACATAATAGGAGAGAATAATGCAAAGTTCCTTAATTCGATGGCCGAGTTCCAATTTTAATAGTCACACATGTTGTACCTGTAAGTAGAAACAGACTAATTGTAACCAACAAACATTTAAGCTATAAAAAATAAATGAAAGATTAAAAATATTCTAAACTGTCAAGACCTTTCACTTTTTCATTCCACTCTCATCATCGGTCATTGTACTCCTGGTATTTTTTGTAAAAGTGTGATCTAATCATATAGGCTATACTTTGGTCAGTTCTTAGTCTTCCTTAAAAAATGGCCAAAAGGAAAATCATGACGCTGAGACATTGCCTGACATGTGAGATCTTTTTTGGGTGTCTAAACTGTAGCCTTTGTGTAACGTATTAAACTCATATAATACTAAGTGAATGCCCTTTACATTACCATTACCTTACAATTGAAATTGCAATGCCTACACTATATTACCTAACACATTACTTTTACACTATACTAGGGTTGCGCGATAGCTCGATAATCGATTTCGATAGTCGATAGTTGTCTTTCTCGATATGAATTTGTTGCCTATGTTTAGCCTATCAAAAGATCCGAAGCAAATATCTTGTTATCAAATAATAAAAAATAATATAACTCGATAGTTATCGCCCTCGAATAGCTCGAACACGTGATTAACTCGAACGGATCTGTTTGGTCCGTTCCCACGCAATGATAAATTGCTTTAGATAACTTGACCTCAACTTGGTTAACTCAAACAGTTTTTTGCTCAACGGCCACTATGACGGTTGTTATCGCTATAGAATATCACTTTATTTCAAGCCATAGAGTCAAACCTTAACTTTTAGTAGTTCTTAGACGTCGTTATTACCATCATCGGCAAAATATTTTCGATAACGACTTTTCTAAAGGTTTGCAAAAATAAAATTTTGCCAATCATCTGATTAGCGATGGCCCTCCAAAAGCTAAGAAAAGTGAGCTAACCTTCGAATAAACTTAAAGGAAAATTGGCAAATTTGATATTGGTTAAAACAGTGATATACAGCCCCCTGTATATCATTCCTGGGGGCTATATATCATTATTTAAAACGCTCAAAAAAGATGTCTTTTTTCTGAGCATTTCAACAGCGATAAAGTTTGGCTTCTTTCATCTGAAAACATCCTGGCAATCACAAGACTTCAAACAACAAACCAATTTCAAGTGATAGAAAAGTCTCGATACTTTCTGATGAAATTTTTTTTAACTTCACACTAGAAGCTTTTTAATTTGCAACCAGCCATCTATGCGTTTGATTTATATATAGTTTGTGCATTTATCGACTAATAAATACATGGACTCGTGACAGTGTTCTGATAAATTGAACGCTCTGATAACTCGATCACCTTTTCCTATTCCTTCCCACAGTCCTCGATCTTTTCAGGCACGATAATTCAATAGTTTTACCAGCTGCCAAGTCACTTGATAACTATCGGTGAACTCTGTCTGCTCATTGATAATTCGATACTACCACTATCGGTGGGACAACTCCAATGATAGTCAATAACACCTTTTCAAGCGACAAATGCCATCCCCACGCTATACTACCTACGACTGTTTATAAGTTGCTTTTATTACTCCTGCTATGCCGTGCATTCATCTGGTTAGGCTGAGAGCCCAGCATGAGATGTAATGTTGTAATGCATATTATAACCAACGTAATGAATATCTTCACTATTATTGATTGCTGTACTCAGTTGAAGGCATAATCTAATGGGTAAGCTCGTGGTTTCTAGAACTGGAAGTGCCAAGATCCAATCATCTTTGAAGTGTATTTTTGTCACTAAAATCTGATCTCTATCACTGGACAGACCGACTCCCACATTAATGTATTTTAGCCAAATGCCTGGCAGAGTTGTACGAGGGATAAACAACAACGCAATGAATTTGAGTAACATACTTGGTAAGCTAGCGAAAGTAAACTTATATTTACTAAAACAATGACCGCGTTTGCAGACGGCTAAATAATAGTTATGTTTTGCGTAACTATAATCAACTGTTTAGTTAATGACTTCATGAGCTTCAAGCTTGATTATTTTAACCGATGCAATAAAAATGCTAGCAGCCATTGAAAGTTTTACTATCATAGTGTAGTGGATTAGATTGCTGGCCTGCCGACAGAGAGGTTCTGAGATCAAATCATCTGCGAGGCGATTTTTGATTCCTATTTTTTAATCGCAATAACTGGACTGACGACAAACTTTGAGATTTATATATATGGATATAGATATACACTCTTACAGAACTATGATCAGGCACATTTCATCCAAGTCCTTCAGCTAGCTCTACCATTATCAGCTCATTAATATACTCCTGAATATGTTATGAATAAGTCAGTTTTCAACACATTCACAACACCCAAACACTAGTTTCCATTTCAGTCAGTGCTTTTGTTATTCCCTATTTATTGGAATGACGTCATTCCAATAAGCCAAAACTTTTCTCAAGCTATTTGCAGTGTACATGCAGTCACAACCAGCGAAGCTATGTTCATTAATGGTATGCAAGCTTTAATATCTAAATGATTCTGTGGAAACCTTAAGTTGAGCTGGAGGTTTTGGGTGATGTCAAAACACTTGTCAACCAGTATTTCTATATTCTTTAGTAGTTGTGGTTTTGCTGTCTCATTCTTCACTCATCATCAACTTTTCATTCATTTGAAGCATCTACATACAAATGCACTCGATGTTTACATTATCAGTGCTGCTGCTTGACGCTGCCAGCCATATTTTAAAATCGGAGCAAACCATGAACTGAAGACTAAGTTTACTCTGACTGCCACTGTAACAGTGTATTTCTATAAAATACTCATAGTTCAAGTCTAATCTGCCCCTTTGGTTGAAAACAATCTACAATATGACAGCTGGCATCAAATAGGTCTTGCTATTATACGGTTTTTACATTCAGGAGTTATGTACTACTCAATGTCCAAATTATCTCATTGTTCAGCCTCATTAACCAACAGATGGAATAGAACAATGGTGCAACAATATCTATTATATATTAGGGATATTTGATTATCTACCACATAGACCTGCACATGTCTGTAAATTGGGAGTTACACTCTCTATATACATATCGCCCTAATGATTGGTAAATGATCAATTAGCAACTCTAATAAAAGCATTTGTCACATTCATCAACTATGAATCTTCTATAACAAGCATTTCATTATCATAGCATTTAAGCATTACCTATTTACAGAGATTTCATATCATTGCTAATATTTATTTTTAAAGAAATATTTACTTATTCACCATCCACAAGACTTGCAGACTCACTTATCTCGGCTCATCATGTACCCTGATCATCACAAATAGCTACCATATTCCTTGTGTAGCCTTCCTGTGACAATATGTGCTGTTCCCTTCCCAGTTATTTCCCAGTGTTATTTTAGGATATCAACGTACTTTTATGTATTGCTAGTCAAAGCATCTAGAGATGCTTTGACTAATGCTTAACATGATGATACCTCACTAATTTTTATCTCCTTTTTTAATATCTTTTGGTTCATCAATAGACATAGAGCCATACCTCAACATACCAGCTTCATGAGTTCTGGAACTTAGCTCACATTTCAATTTTTATATCTCAAGACAATTTTCCTTTTGTAATTAATAAATATGAATTAATTTGTAGAAGTAGAAGGAACAAGTTTATCACTTTCTATCACAGTTTTCACTCACACCTAGCTTTCTTTATCATTTTTATCTGAGGAGAAATAATGAATGATGCTGTTCTCGTAAGCGTTGAAACTGTCTCGTATGCTAGTATCTCTAATTTGTCTCATATCTCAAGGCATGTATTGGCTCAGAATTCGTCTTGTGTCTCAAATTTCTTACCAGTTGGAACGCTCTTTTGTCGAGGCATACAGTGTTTCTATTGTTCGTTTCACAAAGGAAGAGAGGGGATGTTCACATAAGATTAATATTGCTATCTAAGAATATATTTGTACTATAATATATTACTAAATAGATTACCAAAAATTCGGTCACCACTCGCAGGTTTCACTGCCGATTTTTTAACCTAGTTTTTCAAGGAGTGTCAGATAACCTAATTTATGTGGTGATTGTCACAAAATGAAAAGGTGAGAGGTGAGTGAGGGTCAGCAATATAGTAGTCTGGTGAGATTTTGCTTACAAGCTATATTATGTGACAGACAATCTGGTAAATGCCAGCTGGTCACATTGGTTGAGTGCTCTCTTCATTTCCATTCACTGCTTTAAAATAGCTCAACTTGGGTGGTCTATCCTTGTGTGGCAATAGCTACAAACTGTCAGTTTGAGTTCAACAATAGAATATAGTAGGTGGGCCTTGAGTGTGATACAGAGGGCTAGAGTTCAACTCTATGGTAAGACTCTCAGTAAGACAATAGTAACAAGTAATAATAGTACTTATCATAGTAATAATAGTATTTTATAGTACTTTATAGCTATCAACTATAACTAGTAATTTATTATTAATACTTTGTTTATAGCTCTGTTTCTCTTGTTTTCTAAACAGATAGAAAAGTGGTATCACATGTTTTAGTTCCGTCCTGCATCAAACCTGTATTATTTATTAAATAATTTGTATGTTTATATGGAATTTTTATCTAAGACGCGTCATGGTGAGTAACAATCATGCTTAATCTTCCAGGACAGTTCCATCTTCTTTTACAATTTCAGGTCAATGGAATAAAAAGTTTGATATCATCAAGAATTTTAATATTCTTCGATAACTATCTGAGGATTAGATACAACCAACTAAAGGTTGACAATGTACGCTCACTATACATGGGGATTATTCTGTACTCTGCTCGTATGAAACTATGTCATCTGCGGAGGAACTTTGGCTGAATGACAGATCAAGTTGACTTGGAGGGTATGTCAGAGGATATTTGGTTTATAATTTAGAATTTTTTACCACTAAAATTACTGTGAAACCTCTATTTGAATGGCATTGCATTCCATTTATTAACCCTTTTCCTATAGTGGCGGTCAAATAGATGATGGTTTTGTATTTCACAAATAGCTCTGTGAATTTTTAAAGCTAAGTTTGACCCTTTTACAGGCGAAGTCAATGTCTTAACCCTTAATGTTATTAACTCTTTTGAAAGTAATTAATCTCCTAACTTGTTGATGATCTCTAAATAACAAACTTGGGAAGCCGAGTAATTACTCTACTAGTTGATATCTATTGCTTGCAATTAACCCGCGATGGTGCGTATAGCAGGTGATTCTGTTGCCCTGCCTTGCAATTTGTTAGTGCTTCTAATTTTTGTTAGTGGTTCGAATTTTTTACTTTGTTATAAGTTAGGAGGTATAATATCATGCTATACTATATTTAACACAGTTGCATACAAGCTCATTGCATTCATCGATATGTTTGCTGCAGTTTGCAGTCAAAACTGACAGGATAACCGCAATGATGCTATTAAATAATATATGCTATAAATCTGGAACTTTACAAGCTTTATAGTAATAATTTATAAGATGTTACAAATGTATACATTCACGAACAAGTAACACGAACAAACCAACTCACTACCTGCAGAAACAAAAATTAGGATTTTTGAAACTGAATATTTGCTTGATAGCCTTGCCAATTGCGTTCTGATTGTTGCATTTGATAGAACAAACATCTTCTGGCTATTCAATATCTTCCATAATGTTTTCTGACCTCAACTCTTTTTCTGCGCCGCTGAACTAAATGATATTATGTAGCTATCAAACAATTTTTTGAGCAGAGCAAAACACCTACGTGTTGCATTTCCCACAAATTTTAAACCTATAGCGGCATCGCTAAGCACAACTTTTAGAGTAAAACTAGTCGCTCACATACCATCGTAAATATAAACCATTTTTACATACATCAAAGTATCAGACTGTGTCAAACAAAGGAATTACTATTAGTCTGATATTAGTTATTAATCATTTCTACGGTGTTGCTTTCAAAGTTAATTATAATAATTGTTATTAATGGAACCGAGTCATTATTAGTACAATTTTGAGAATACTTTTCTACTGTTCACTTACTATTATGGGTTTGCAAAGTTAAAAGAATGTCAAAGTGATGTTTAAATGGAGGTAGCGTTCATTTAAAGGTTTCACAGTAAGTTGAAATACATTGAAAAGAATTTATCTACTGCTTTTTGATTGCAGCTGCTAGTACCAAACTTTGTCTTTATAAAAGTTGTAACAATGCTTAAATAGTGTTCACTTACTGCTAGCTTGCCTTGTCACATGATAAACTGACCAAAGATAAAATATCTAATTTTATTGATGTAAGCAGGTGTACCTTATCACAACTATGGCCACATTTTGCAATGGGCACACAAATCCTTATTTCAAGCAAAATTTGGTGCGTCTTTGAAAAGTGTAACAAGTTTCCAAGCATCCTTGATCTCAATGCTGTTTATTATCTGCCCTTAAACTAAGTGTTTGGTATTTGGGAATTTATCTGAAAAGCACTTGCCTTAATTACTCTAGGACACTTATATTTCGCTAGTGTTTAGTTTCGTGAGTAGCATACAGATGAAAGTTTTGCTGCAACTTATTTTCGCAGCTCTGATGAGTGCGAAAATACAATGATGTGAAAATAAATGCAGTGGAACAAACATAGTTATATTCCTCAGGTTCTGTTTGCCGGTAAGAAAATATTTTCATTTTGGGACTAGTTTGTAATTGTGAATCGCAGGTAGAATTGTATGGCCCAAATCGATAATGCAATGTGATCGCTTGCTGCCATTTGTTTCTTGGACTATTGTAGAATGGAATTTAATCACGCTGAAAATCTTATCGTTTTTGTCACAGTTTAGCTTTGTTTTTATATTAACGTATTTTAATTTTAACGATCAGCGGTGTTATGTATAGGTATTAATTTTAACAGTATCCCAAACACTCAACTGCTGCTAATAATTGCTGAACATCTTTTTTCCAGTAATTATACAAATACATACATGATACAGCTGCTAGTAATACTACAGCTACTGCACAGTGTGTAGTTATTATGACTTCCTTTCTTCATTTTTCATTAGTGATATTTATCAGAGCTAACTCTTTCTCTAGTGCCTCATCTTCTGAATCATTACAAGTTATTGAAGAGGTGTCAGTGGTAAATCCAAACCTTTCCAGAGCCATGCTGCTTGTGTAGTAGGTACTGTGAGTGTCAGTGTGTCTTATTTTCTTTCAACACACAGTGCTCACTGCATTGATTGATGTCCCCAACAAACGATAATGCTACTAATGCGTGTGCATTGACATCAAATTCCTATCATGATAAATCATTCTTAATGGGAAAATAATTATAATTAATTGCAAGATAATAACGTAATAAATTTGGACAGTCGAATTATTTTGTTGGTTTATAATTTAATGTTGCTATATTGGTCGTTAAAAACGGTTAAATCAATGTTGTTATAAAATTCCATTCTACAGTATCAATGAATGAAGCTATTTAATCCCGGCGTTTTTGCTCGTTTGTTATGATAGTTTAGTTTCGCTCATGCAATTTTTGCGAGAGGATGACACCGCGAAAACGCGAAAGTTAGATAAGGCGAATACAGATGTTTCCTAGGGTAGTAGACCTTGACTAGCACCTGCCACTAGCTATATTATTATGTGTGACATTGGCTATCAACGGTCTATAAGTTATGCAGCGTTGTTGCTAGCTCAGTGTGAATGGCTGATATGCTGGGATATTTAACATACATGTACTTACTTGAGTCTTTAAATGTTTTCATTAAATATTTACTGTTTGTGATTGATTATTACTAAAATGTAATATAAAACATTGTACTCAGTACCTACATGTTAATCAACAATGGATATTTATCTTGAGTTCTATTCAATTGTAGCAACACGGATTGTATAAAGGTTTATCGTATACAAAATTGCTATTAGTCACATTACTGACAGCGGTCACAATGTGAATATTTATAGTGACCGTGGCCATTCTGTTACTAGTAAAAGTAACATAATGTTTGTTATTTTATTATATGAAATTAAGCAGATAAACTTCACTTTAAATACTAAACAGAAAGTGAAACTAGCCAATTACAAGGCTGTATAACCAGCCAATCGTGAAGTTGCAGTAACAACTAGCTCCTGTTCCTTTATTCAATATCTGATAAATTCATCATGAATCACTGTTTGACTAACTCTTTATCAGCTCAGCCAATCAGGAGACAGATAACATTATTATAACCAGCCACAAGCTATAAAGAAGCCTGTAGTAGTCAGAGCGGGTGACAAACAGAATAGCAACTGGTAAGTATAACTTATATATTATATTAGCATCTGTTGATATTGTACTTACTGGGAATAATAGAGTAGATGAGGAAAGACACTGAGTCAGTGTGATTATAATATAACTCTGACCTCCTGAGACTATCACTCTATACCCTGAGGAGACTCATAGAGTCTGTCATGTAGTGAGGTTAAGTTAAGGTCAGGAGGCTCTGGTCTCATTCCTCAGTCATAATCAGACTAGCAATCACTTCCTGCTACAGATATTTCATGTTTCTCAGCTCTGACAGAGTCTGACATCCCTGGGCCTACCTTTAATACTCTGTAAACAGTGTCGTATAGTTTCACAGAGTCCGGCGACCAACAGAAGCGTATACGGGAGGGAGCTCGATTCCAAACAAACAGGCCACGCCCACTATTTTTATATAAGTTATAATGGAGAAGCCGCAACATTAATCAACAAAAACTACTTCCATTATCAGTCGCTTTTAAATTGATTGTTGTATTATGAACCATTTGAAAGAAAACAAAATTTCCTACAAAAAGGTGCTAATAACGTTTTTGTAAAAACGTAAATGCCCAAAAGAGCGGTATTGAGAGCGAGGTATGAATATTCCATTAGAGACCAGTATGTCGATCGGGTTTGTTTGGAATCAAGCGTTTTTTGTTTCTGGCTTTTGGTCACAGGACTCTGTGAAACTATATGGCTCTGATGTTTCTCAGCTCTGCCAAAGTTTGAAATCCCTGGGCCTACCTTTAATGGTGCGTTTACACTGGCCGATTTTGTCACCGATTTTGTCGTGCACAGACAAATTTGATGAGTCGGTGTCGGTAGGTGTGAACAGAAAGATCGGTGTCGGCACCGACCTGAAAGTCGGTGTCGGAGATACCCAGCAGTGCCCGGTTGCACCGACAGATCGGACGCTCATCAGCCAATCAGAAGCTAGGAGCCTCTGATTAAATGAGCCTAGGCTTTAATGACAGTGCTAAGTTTCTGAAACGAAAGGGCTAGGTTTAATGAGAGGCTAGAAGACTGTCATTAAACTTTCCCTCGTTCTTTTTTTAATAGTGAACCAGCATGGCTAGCAACGATGTGAATGCGAGAGTACCAAAAAATCAAGTTTTTTCTTTAATTTAAATTAATTAAAAGTGAATAGCCAGTTGTACGACTACTACTAGTTCTACTACTAGTTCTACTACTGGTACTACCGTAAAGGAATTTGCCGGCCCTTACTTGGCACGATTTAGATTATGTCATACAGAAATAAATTGCGTGTGATTTCATTCAATGTTTTATTAGCGAAGGAAATTCACTAGACGAGGAGCGTACGGCCATTTGCTCTGTCTACTAAGTGAGCGTTGCTCCCTTATATACAATAAAATTGCCCATTCCGGCTAACGGGACCGGGCGAGAACACCGGCTAGCAATGTTTAAATGGCCAATAATTAGGCCCGCTAGTGCGTTGATATAACAACATAAACGACGAAAATTGATAGCATAACGAGTAACAAGGCCAACAATAAAAAGGCAATAAAAAGAGAATAAAAAGGTCAACTCATATAATAAAATATATACAAACAAATAATTACAAGAAGTGTAAAGTGTTGGCCCGGCGTCCATCACACTACTACTACCACAAATATACATTCACCATTCAATCTTCTTCTTTATTCATTTTATTTATTGTAATTACTCGGACGAAAGAACTGTACGTACAGTTCTTTGCTCGGATTTTCATTGCCTCATCATTCATTCATTGCTTGGCATTCAGTAGTTGCTTCTAGTGGTAGTAGTAGGAACAGTAGTAGTAGTGTAGTACTAGTATATAATTTTCCATATCAAGCGCGTTGATTTTTATGTGTACTCGTCTTCGCGTGGTCGGGTGAAGGTCAGAACGGCGAAACGCTGTGATTGGCTGTTGGTACCGACAAAAATCGTTTGATCGTTGCAATGTAAAGTGGGAGTCGGTGTCGGCACCCATACATGAAATGTCGGAGATACCTGTCTGAGTCGGGGTATTGGCACCTAATCGGAGTCGGTGTCGGCCAGTGTAAACGCACCATAATATTCTGTAAATATCCAGGGTTCACCTGCAGCCACTCTGTTATGGTTGGTAGCTTTCCAACTATGTAGTTGAGTCACATTTTGTACCCATTTCTCTATCATATTTTACTGTATGCAGCAGCTAATAGAGTGCAGTACATATGTTACAGTTAAACATGGAAGGATTGTTGAAGAAGTATGTGAGAGAGAGAAAGATAGAGATCAGTGTTTTGAGGGCAGCCTTAGAGTCAGTCCAACCAGCTGAGCTGCTGAGGTTACTGATTACTATCAAGCATGACTCATACACAGCTATTATGGTGTCCGCAGAAGGAGCCCACACAGAAATCTGTCGGCTGCTTCTCTCACCAATCAGAAGAACAGCAGATGAGTTGCTCTGGATGAAGGAGGAGCATGGATATACAGCACTACTCCTTGCTGTAGAGAGGGGAGACAGTGAGTGTGTAGAGTTACTGATGGACACAGTGAGTGATGAGAGGAAGTACAAGTTTGTATCTGAGAAGACTGACAAGGGTACCACAGCTATAGCACTGGCTGCAGGGTGTGGAAGTAGCAAGTGTTTAGAGTCTCTCCTCTACAGCTTCTCCTCACTACAGAGAGACTCCCTATTAAACATACAGAATAACATCCTCAACACTCCACTACACCATGCAGCATACTGGGGAGAAACAACTGCTCTGAAGGTCATGTTAGGATCCGTGTCTCTAGTGACTGCCTCTTCACTCCTCAACATAAAGAATAGGGACAAAAGGACTCCATTGGAGGAAGCTGAGTATTGGGGAAAGAAGGAATCATCAGAGCTGTTAAGGAGATGGCAGCTGAAGTCAGTATTAGAAGGTAGGACTGTTATACAGTGTGATACCAGCTACTCACTTGAACTACTGCTAAACTCTTCAGTCTCAGCAACTTTCTACTGAAAATCTAAACTAAATGCTAGTAATTTATTCATTGTATACATTTACTGTTGAACTCGGGGACATACCCTGGATAATTGCATCTCTATTTTCCTGTAAACTCACTGAGTCTTGCATGGACAGAGTGCTGCTTGTCTCCAGCCTTCAGCTGAACAGTTTATAGTCTGAGTATTTAAATTAATATTATTATTCAAAACTGGTAGGATTGAAGTGAGGTTAGCAGCTCTTTAAATATCAACTCCTTGTGGCAGATTCAGTAGCTTGACTCTCGTGTTCCACACTATTTTGTCTGTTAATATTTCTGTATTTTGAAATGTCTGAGATGTGAAGAATTTAACACAATAGTAATAATACTATGATTATTGTATGTAGTGGCAGATTAGTGAGTCATTCCTTCAAGCTGAGATTGGAGGTTAAACATTACACTCCTTTTTATGAATAGCTAATCATCTATGCAGCAGTTTTTGATAGAAAGTAGAAAGTTTCGTAACCATATTTTACCCTACTGTAGATTATCCACAGCATTTTGATTGTTCCTAACATAACATGACTCTATCCTTTGTCATATTTAGTAGTAAACTGGATGACAGACTAAAGTAAATATTGTAGCAGCC